>NW_027254351.1:300000-515000 GCF_044704955.1 Pristiophorus japonicus | reverse complement strand
CCTCTGCACTGTCCCATCAAACACTCCCAGGGCAGGTACAGCACGGGGTTAGATACAGAGTAAAGCTCCCTCTACACTGTCCCATCAAACACTCCCAGGGCAGGTACAGGGGGTTAGGTACAGAGTAAAGCTCCCTCTACTCTGTCCCATCAAACACTCCCAGGGCAGGTACAGGGGGTTAGATACAGAGTAAAGCTCCCTCTACACTGTCCCATCAAACACTCCCAGGGCAGGTACAGGGGGTTAGGTACAGAGTAAAGCTCCCTCTACACTGTCCCATCAAACACTCCCAGGGCAGGTACAGCGGGTTAGATACAGAGTAAAGCTCCCTCTACACTGTCCCATCAAACACTCCCAGGGCAGGTACAGCATGGGGTTAGATACAGAGTAAAGCTCCCTCGACACTGTCCCATCAAACACTCCCAGGGCAGGTACAGCACGGGTTAGATACAGAGTAAAGCTTCCTCTGCACTGTCCCATCAAATACTCCCAGGGCAGGTACAGCACGGGTTAGATACAGAGTAAAGCTCCCTCTACACTGTCCCATCAAACACTCCCAGGGCAAGTACAGCACGGGGTTAGATACAGAGTAAAGCTCCCTCTACACTGTCCCATCAAACACTCCCAGGGCAGGTACAGCACGGGTTAGATACAGAGTAAAGCTCCCTCTACACTGTCCCATCAAACACTCCCAGGGCAGGTACAGCACGGGTTAGATACAGAGTAAAGCTCCCTCTACACTGTCCCATCAAACACTCCCAGGGCAGGTACAGCACGGGGTTAGATACAGAGTAAAGCTCCCTCTACACTGTCCCATCAAACACTCCCAGGGCAGGTACAGGGGGTTAGATACAGAGTAAAGCTCCCTCTACGCTGTCCCATCAAACACTCCCAGGGCAGGTACAGCGGGTTAGATACAGAGTAAAGCTCCCTCTGCACTGTTCCATCAAACACTCCCAGGGCAGGTACAGCACGGGGTTAGATACAGAGTAAAGCTCCCTCTACACTGTCCCATCAAACACTCCCAGGGCAGGTACAGGGGGTTAGGTACAGAGTAAAGCTCCCTCTACTCTGTCCCATCAAACACTCCCAGGGCAGGTACAGGGGGTTAGATACAGAGTAAAGCTCCCTCTACGCTGTCCCATCAAACACTCCCAGGGCAGGTACAGCACGGGTTAGATACAGAGTAAAGCTCCCTCTACACTGTCCCATCAAACACTCCCAGGGCAGGTACAGCACGGGGTTAGATACAGAGTAAAGCTCCCTCTACACTGTCCCATCAAACACTCCCAGGGCAGGTACAGGGGGTTAGATACAGAGTAAAGCTCCCTCTACGCTGTCCCATCAAACACTCCCAGGGCAGGTACAGCGGGTTAGATACAGAGTAAAGCTCCCTCTGCACTGTTCCATCAAACACTCCCAGGGCAGGTACAGCACGGGGTTAGATACAGAGTAAAGCTCCCTCTACACTGTCCCATCAAACACTCCCAGGGCAGGTACAGGGGGTTAGGTACAGAGTAAAGCTCCCTCTACTCTGTCCCATCAAACACTCCCAGGGCAGGTACAGGGGGTTAGATACAGAGTAAAGCTCCCTCTACACTGTCCCATCAAACACTCCCAGGGCAGGTACAGCACGGGGTTAGATACAGAGTAAAGCTCCCTCTACACTGTCCCATCAAACACTCCCAGGTTAGGTACAGCACGGGGTTAGATACAGAGTAAAGCTCCCTCTACACTGTCCCATCAAACACTCCCAGGGCAGGTACAGGGGGTTAGATACAGAGTAAAGCTCCCTCTACACTGTCCCATCAAACACTCCCAGGGCAGGTACAGCATGGGGTTAGATACAGAGTAAAGCTCCCTCTGCACTGTCCCATCAAACACTCCCAGGGCAGGTACAGCACGGGGTTAGATACAGAGTAAAACTCCCTCTACACTGTCCCATCAAACACTCCCAGGGCAGGTACAGGGGGTTAGGTACAGAGTAAAGCTCCCTCTACGCTGTCCCATCAAACACTCCCAGGGCAGGTACATGGGGTTAGATACAGAGTAAAGCTCACTCTACACTGTCCCATCAAACACTCCCAGGGCAGGTACAGCGGGTTAGATACAGAGTAAAGCTCCCTCTACACTGTCCCATCAAACACTCCCAGGGCAGGTACAGCACGGGGTTAGATACAGAGTAAAGCTCGCTCTACACTGTCCCATCAAACACTCCCAGGGCAGGTACAGCACAGGTTAGATACAGAGTAAAGCTCCCTCTACACTGTCCCATCAAACACTCCCAGGGCAGGTACAGCATGGGGTTAGATACAGAGTAAAGCTCCCTCTACACTGTCCCATCAAACACTCCCAGGGCAGGTACAGCACGGGTTTAGATACAGAGTAAAGCTCCCTCTACACTGTCCCATCAAACACTCCCAGGGCAGGTACAGCACGGGTTAGATACAGAGTAAAGCTCCCTCCACACTGTCCCATCAAACACTCCCAGGGCAGGTACAGGGGGTTAGATACAGAGTAAAGCTCCCTCTACACTGTCCCATCAAACACTCCCAGGGCAGGTACAGCACGGGGTTAGATACAGAGTAAAGCTCCCTCTACACTGTCCCATCAAATACTCCCAGGGCAAGTACAGCACGGGGTTAGATACAGAGTAAAGCTCCCTCTACACTGTCCCATCAAACACTCCCAGGGCAGGTACAGGGGGTTAGGTACAGAGTAAAGCTCCCTCTGCACTGTCCCATCAAACACTCCCAGGGCAGGTACAGCACGGGGTTAGATACAGAGTAAAGCTCCCTCTACACTGTCCCATCAAATACTCCCAGGTTAGGTACAGCACGGGGTTAGATACAGAGTAAAGCTCCCTCTACACTGTCCCATCAAACACTCCCAGGGCAGGTATAGGGGGTTAGATACAGAGTAAAGCTCCCTCTACACTGTCCCATCAAACACTCCCAGGGCAGGTACAGCATGGGGTTAGATACAGAGTAAAGCTCCCTCTGCACTGTCCCATCAAACACTCCCAGGGCAGGTACAGCACGGGGTTAGATACAGAGTAAAGCTCCCTCTACACTGTCCCATCAAACACTCCCAGGGCAGGTACAGGGGGTTAGGCACAGAGTAAAGCTCCCTCTACACTGTCCCATCAAACACTCCCAGGGCAGGTACATGGGGTTAGATACAGAGTAAAGCTCCCTCTACACTGTCCCATCAAACACTCCCAGGGCAGGTACAGCGGGTTAGATACAGAGTAAAGCTCCCTCTACACTGTCCCATCAAACACTCCCAGGGCAGGTACAGCACGGGGTTAGCTGCAGAGTAAAGCTCGCTCTACACTGTCCCATCAAACACTCCCAGGGCAGGTACAGCACAGGTTAGATACAGAGTAAAGCTCCCTCTACACTGTCCCATCAAACACTCCCAGGGCAGGTACAGCATGTGGTTAGATACAGAGTAAAGCTCCCTCTACACTGTCCCATCAAACACTCCCAGGGCAGGTACAGCACGGGGTTAGATACAGAGTAAAGCTCGCTCTACACTGTCCCATCAAACACTCCCAGGGCAGGTACAGCACGGGTTAGATACAGAGTAAAGCTCCCTCCACACTGTCCCATCAAACACTCCCAGGGCAGGTACAGGGGGTTAGATACAGAGTAAAGCTCCCTCTACACTGTCCCATCAAATACTCCCAGGGCTGGTACAGGGGGTTAGATACAGAGTAAAGCTCCCTCTGCACTGTCCTATCAAACACTCCCAGGGCAGGTACAGCACGGGGTTAGATACAGAGTAAAGCTCCCTCTACACTGTCCCATCAAACACTCCCAGGGCATGTACAGGGGGTTAGATACAGAGTAAAGCTCCCTCTACACTGTCCCATCAAACACTCCCAGGGCAGGTACAGCACGGGGTTAGATACAGAGTAAAGCTCCCTCTACACTGTCCCATCAAACACTCGCAGGGCAGGTACAGGGGGTTAGATACAGAGTAAAGCTCCCTCTACACTGTCCCATCAAACACTCCCAGGGCAGGTACAGCACGGGTTAGATACAGAGTAAAGCTCCCTCTACACTGTCCCATCAAACACTCCCAGGGCAGGTACAGCACGGGTTAGATACAGGGTGAAGTCCCGTCCCCATAGCTGTGTATGGAGAGGGCTGATCAGAGAGGCGCTGACCATAATTGTATCGAGGGAGTGAGATGGAGGGTCTGGAAGGCAGCAGGGCTGGGGAGGGAGCACGTGACGACCGGGGACTGGTTGGGGGAGGGGAGGTTCGGGGAGGGGGGTGAGAGGGGGAGGATCGGGGGGAGAGGCAGATGACATCAGAAGACCGGAGGTGCATGTGCGGGGCATTTTGGGATGGGAGTGAAGGCCAGAAAGGTGACCAGAGGTCTGGATCAGGGGTCGGGGGTCAGGGGTCAGAGGCTCCGTGGCCTGGGTCGGGGGTCGGAGGCCCCGTGGCCTGAGTCGTGGGTCGGGGGTCGGAGGCCCCGTGGACTGGGTCGGAGGTCAGAGGCCCCGTGCCTGGGTCGGAGGTCAGAGGCCCCGTGGCCTGGGTCGGGGGTCTGGTGTCGGAGGCCCCGTGGCCTGGGTCGGGGGTCGGAGGCCCAGTGGCCTGGGTCGGGGGTCAGAGGCCCCGTGGCCTGGGTCGGAGGTCAGAGGCCCCGTGGCCTGGGTCGGGGGTCTGGTGTCGGAGGCCCAGTGGCCTGGGTCGGTGGGTCAGAGGCCCAGTGGCCTGGGTCGGGGATCAGAGGCCCCGTGGCCTGGGTCTGGGGTCGGAGGCCCCGTGGCCTGGGTCGGGGATCAGAGGCCCCGTGGCCTGGGTCGGGGGTCTGGTGTCGGAGGCCCCGTGGCCTGGGTCGGTGGGTCAGAGGCCCCGTGGCCTGGGTCGGTGGGTCAGAGGCCCAGTGGCCTGGGTCGGGGATCAGAGGCCCCGTGGCCTGGGTCGGGGGTCAGAGGCCCCGTGGCCTGGGTCGGGGGTCGGAGGCCCCGTGGCCTGGGGTCAGACTCCCCGTGGGCCTGGGTCGGGGGTCGGAGGCCCCGTGGGCCTGGGTCGGGGGTCGGAGGCCCAGTGGCCTGGGTCGGGGGTCAGAGGCCACGTGGCCTGGGTCGGGGGTCAGAGGCCCCGTGACCTGGGTCGGGGGTCAGAGGCCCCGTGGCCTGGGTCAGGGGTCGGGGGTCGGAGGCCCCGTGGCCTAGGTCGGGGGTCGGAGGCCCCGTGGCCTGGGGTCAGACTCCCCGTGGGCCTGGGTCGGGGATCAGAGGCCCCGTGGCCTGGGTCGGGGGTCAGAGGCCCCGTGGCCTGGGTCGGGGGTCAGAGGCCCCGTGGCCTGGGTCGGGGGTCAGAAGCCCCGTGGCTTGGGTCGGGGGTCAGAGGCTCCGTGGCCTGGGTCGGGGGTCAGAGGCCCCGTGACCTGGGTCGGGGGTCAGAGGCCCCGTGGCCTGGGTCGGTGCTCAGAGGCCCCGTGACCTGGGTCGGGGGTCAGAGGCCCCGTGGCCTGGGTCAGGGGTCGGGGGTCGGAGTCCCCGTGGACTGGGTCGGGGGTCGGAGGCCCCGTGGCCTCGGTCGGGGGTCAGAGGCCCCGTGGCCTGGGTCAGGGTTCGGGGGTCGGAGGCCCCGTGGTCTGGGTCGGGGGTCGGAGGCCCCGTGGACTGGGTCGGGGGTCAGAGGCCCCGTGGCCTGGGTCGGGGGTCGGAGGCCCCATGGACAGGGTCGGGGGTCAGAGGCCCCGTGGCCTGGGTCAGGGGTCGGGGGCCCAGTGCCCTGGGTCGGGGGTCAGAGGCCCCGTGGGCCTGAGTCGGGGGTCGCGGATCGCGAGAGATGGTCTCGGCCGGGACCCTAGATGCAGGAGGTCGATGTAAAGACACTCACCTCCCGGTTCCGGCAACACTTGTCTTCCATTACCTGACGGGCTGCACTGGGCCTGACAAACCCGCACAGATTTAAAATGGTGGTCAAATCTGAGGCGGGGCAGCCTGATTATAACATTTAAAAGGCAGCCCTGCCTCAGGGGAGTCGGTTCGCTGACCTGCCGTCTCCCCTGTCCTGTCTCCGTTAAAACCAGAAATGGGCTTAACGTGTTAGCTTCCCGCCCGACCCTGGCCAAACCCCCAGCCCCCGTTCGGTGGGGGTTCAAATTAGCCCTCATTGATTGCAGAGGTGCAACAGCAACTTGTATTTAGATAGCGCCTTTCACATCCCTAGGTGCTTCACAGGAGTGTTATGAGATTAAAGATTTGACCCCGAGACCCATACGGAGAAATTAGGGGCAGGTGACCAAAAGCTGGGTCAGAGAGGTGGGTTTTAAGGAGCGTGAAGGAGGAGAGAGAGGTGGAGAGGCGGAGAGGTTTAGGGAGGGAGTTCCAGAGCTCGGGGCCCAGGCAACAGAAGGCACGGCCACCGATGGAGCGATTATAATCAGGGATGGTCAGGGGGGCAGAATTAGAGGAGCGCAGAGTGTCGGGATCCAGAGGATTGGTAAAAGAACTCAAAAGGTGACAGGGGGTAATTTTTAAAACCCAGACGCGCTGCGTGCTGTTGTGAACGGCAATGCGCTGCCTGAATTGCTGCAGGTTAAATCAGGCCTTGGGCGGAGGCACGGATCGAGAGGACAGGGTCAGCAGGAGGGGAAGAGACAGCGGGCCTGTGGGCTGCTGCCCAGGCTGGGCTGCCATTGGTACTGAGGCCCACACACAGAGCAGTAAACTCCCATCACCCTGCCTCTGTGTTGACTGCAAAGCCAGTGGCTCAGTGGGCCGCACTCTCGCCTCTGGGTCAGAAGGTCGTGGGTTCCAGTCCCACTCCAGAGACTCGAGCACATTAACCCAGGCTGACACTCCCAGTGCAGTGCTGAGGGAGCCCCGCACTGTCGGAGGGGCAGTACTGAGGGAGTGCCGCACTGTCGGAGGGGCAGTACTGAGGGAGCCCCGCACTGTCGGAGGGGCAGTACTGAGGGAGCGCCGCACTGTCGGAGGGGCAGTGCTGAGGGAGCGCCGCACTGTCGGAGGGGCAGTACTGAGGGAGCGCCACACTGTCGGAGGGGCAGTACTGAGGGAGCGCCGCACTGTCGGAGGGGCAGTACTGAGGGAGTGCTGCACTGTCGGAGGGGCGGTACTGAGGGAGTGCTGCACTGTCGGAGGGGCAGTACTGAGGTAGTGCCGCACTGTCGGAGGGGCAGTACTGAGGGAGTACCGCACTGTCGGAGGGGCAGTACTGAGGGAGTGCTGCACTGTCGGAGGGGCAGTACTGAGGGAGTGCTGCACTGTCGGAGGGGCAGTACTGAGGGAGTGCTGCACTGTCGGAGGGGCAGTACTGAGGTAGTGCCGCACTGTCGGAGGGGCAGTACTGAGGGAGTGCCGCACTGTCGGAGGGGCAGTACTGAGGGAGCGCCGCACTGTCGGAGGGGCAGTACTGAGGGAGTGCCGCACTGTCGGAGGAGCAGTACTGAGGGAGCGCCGCACTGTCGGAGGGGCAGTACTGAGGGAATGCCGCACTGTCAGAGGGGCAGTACTGAGGGAGCGCCGCACTGTCAGAGGGGCAGTACTGAGGGAGCGCCGCACTGTCGGAGGGGCAGTACTGAGGGAGCCCCGCACTGTCGGAGGGGCAGTACTGAGGGAGCACCGCACTGTCGGAGGGGCAGTACTGAGGGAGCCCCGCACTGTCGGAGGGGCAGTACTGAGGGAGTGCTGCACTGTCGGAGGGGCAGTACTGAGGGAGCCCCGCACTGTCGGAGGGGCAGTACTGAGGGAGTGCTGCACTGTCGGAGGGGCAGTACTGAGGGAGTGCCGCACTGTCGGAGGGGCAGTACTGAGGGAGTGCCGCACTGTCGGAGGTGCCGTCTTTCGGATGAGACGTTAAACCGAGGCCCCGTCTGCTCTCTCAGGTGGATGTAAAAGATCCCGGGGCCACTATTTCGATGAAGAGCAGGGGGAGTTATCCCCGGGGTCCTGGGGCCAATATTTATCCCTCCACCAACGTAATCACCACAGATGATGATCACATTGCTGTCTGTGGGAGCTTGCTGTGTGCAATTTGGCTGTATACTTTACAACAATGACTGCACCCCAAAAGTACTTCATTGGCTGTGAAGTGCTTTGAGACGTCCGGAGGTGGTGAAAGGCGCTACATAAATGGCCAGGCTTTGTCACTGGGTGAGCCGGCCCTCGCTGGGTGTTCGGGAGGCTGTGTTGAGCCCTGAGCCCCACACACACACACACACACACAGAGCAGGTCGTGCGTGGCAGGTTTCGAGATCACGGTGAGATGCTGGCTCGGCTCCAAGGCCATGACTCAGGCTTTCACGAGGCCCGAAATCACATCTCAAAAAAACAATCACCCACCCGCAACCCTGGAACAAGCCAACACCTCCCCGCCCCCCCGCCAACCGCCAATGGGTCAGCCCGATCGGCTGAGCCTCACAGTCCGGGGTACGGGGGGGGGGGGGAGGGGGGGAAACCTGGACCCTTCTTGTTCGCTGTGGAGCTCAGAGGTGGAGACATTATCGGGAAACAGAGAGGGACGGCTGGTGGGAGCAACGCGCCAGGTCTCCCACATCCACAACTTTCTCAGGACCTGAATATCTGGAACAGGCTCGAGGGGCTGAATGGGCCTCCTCCTGTTCCTGTGTAACAGGCTCGAGGGGCTGAATGGCCTCCTCCTGTTCCTGTGTAACAGGCTCGAGGGGCTGAATGGCCTCCTCCTGTTCCTGTGTAACAGGCCCGAGGGGCTGAATGGCCTCCTCCTGTTCCTGTGTAACAGGCTCGAGGGGCTGAATGGCCTCCTCCTGTTCCTGTGTAACAGGCTCGAGGGGCTGAATGGCCTCCTCCTGTTCCTAATGTAACAGGCTCGAGGGACTGAATGGCCTCCTCCTGTTCCTGTGTAACAGGCTCGAGGGGCTGAATGGCCTCCTCCTGTTCCTATGTAACAGCCTCGAGGGGCTGAATGGCCTCCTCCTGTTCCTGTGTAACAGGCTCGAGGGGCTGAATGGCCTCCTCCTGTTCCTATGTAACAGGCTCGAGGGGCTGAATGGCCTCCTCCTGTTCCTATGTAACAGGCTCGAGGGGCTGAATGGCCTCCTCCTGTTCCTATGTAACAGGCTCGAGGGGCTGAATGGCCCCCTCCTGTTCCTGTGTAACAGGCTCGAGGGGCTGAATGGCCTCCTCCTGTTCCTGTGTAACAGGCTCGAGGGGCTGAATGGCCTCCTCCTGTTCCTAATGTAACAGGCCCGAGGGGCTGAATGGCCTCCTCCTGTTCCTGTGTAACAGGCTCGAGGGGCTGAATGGCCTCCTCCTGTTCCTAATGTAACAGGCCCGAGGGGCTGAATGGCCTCCTTCTGTTCCTGTGTAACAGGCTCGAGGGGCTGAATGGCCTCCTCCTGTTCCTGTGTAACAGGCTCGAGGGGCTGAATGGCCTCCTCCTGTTCCTGTGTAACAGGCTCGAGGGGCTGAATGGCCTCCTCCTGTTCCTAATGTAACAGGCTCGAGGGACTGAATGGCCTCCTCCTGTTCCTGTGTAACAGGCTCGAGGGGCTGAATGGCCTCCTCCTGTTCCTATGTAACAGCCTCGAGGGGCTGAATGGCCTCCTCCTGTTCCTGTGTAACAGGCTCGAGGGGCTGAATGGCCTCCTCCTGTTCCTATGTAACAGGCTCGAGGGGCTGAATGGCCTCCTCCTGTTCCTATGTAACAGGCTCGAGGGGCTGAATGGCCTCCTCCTGTTCCTATGTAACAGGCTCGAGGGGCTGAATGGCCCCCTCCTGTTCCTGTGTAACAGGCTCGAGGGGCTGAATGGCCTCCTCCTGTTCCTGTGTAACAGGCTCGAGGGGCTGAATGGCCTCCTCCTGTTCCTAATGTAACAGGCCCGAGGGGCTGAATGGCCTCCTCCTGTTCCTGTGTAACAGGCTCGAGGGGCTGAATGGCCTCCTCCTGTTCCTAATGTAACAGGCCCGAGGGGCTGAATGGCCTCCTTCTGTTCCTGTGTAACAGGCTCGAGGGGCTGAATGGCCTCCTCCTGTTCCTGTGTAACAGGCTCGAGGGGCTGAATGGCCTCCTCCTGTTCCTGTGTAACAGACCCGAGGGGCTGAATGGCCTCTCAGACTTACCCATCACCCTCTCCTCAATCTCCCTCACTCCCCCCTCGCGACCCATCGCTCCCTCCCCTCTCCCTCTCCCTCTCCGTCTCTCTCTCTCTCTCTCTCTCCACCCCCCCTCTAGTTCTGCGTCCCCCCCCCCCCATGTTGTTTATTCCCCCCCCCCCACATTATTTGGCTACCTCCTCTCTGTCTACTTTCTGTTTCTATCTCCACGTCCCATCTTGCTTTCTGCGTCTCTACATTTCTCTTTCTGACTGTTTCGCGCTCAATCTCTCTCTCTCTCTCCCCCTTGTCTCTCTCTCTCTCAGCATCGTCACCCTCTCTCCCGTTACCTCTATCTCTCCTTTTCTCTTTCTCTCCTTTCTTTCCCTCCCTCTCTCTCTCTCTCTCTCTCTCTCGCCGCTGTTACCTTCCCCTCCTGGATATTGCCATGGCTCTCACTCGCACCCTTACCTTCTCCTGGTTTGTATTCTTCACCTTCAGGACCACAGCCATTGCCCCGTGCAGTACTGGGATCTTGCTGTTCAAACGGACCCACACACTCAGCCCCGACTCCCGACTAAGCGACAGACTCAAACTCCCCTCTCAAACGCTTTCACTTTCTGTAACAAGATCTGCCTTCCCTGGCAGTGCCGATTGGTTTGCTATCTGCCTGCCACTCTCCGCTCTAGGGACTGTCAACAAATCTCCCCCACACACCCTCTCCCCCCCTCCGCCCCCCCCCCCCTTAGAGTCTGAGAATTTGCCAGCGGTCTGGAGGGAGCTCAGTTGAGGTACTTCGAAACCAGGGCCAGTCCGTCCCCTTCCAGCGATTTTTAAATTCTCCACCTCACGTTCATGGCCCTCGCTCCCTCCCTATCTCTGTAATCTCCTCCAGCCCCACAACCCCCCGAGATGTCTGCACCCCTCTAATTCGGCCCCCCTGACCATCCCCGATTATAATCGCTCCACCATCGGTGGCCGTGCCTTCTGTTGCCTGGGCCCCAAGCTCTGGAACTCCCTCCCTAAACCTCTCCACCTCTCCACCTCTCTCTCCTCCTTCAAGACGCTCCTTAAAACCCACCTCACTGACCAAGCCTGCCCTAATTTCTACTTATGCGGCTCGGGGTATCAAATTTTGATCGCATAACACTCCTGTGAAGCACCCTGGGACTTTTCACGACGTGAAAGGCGCTGTAAAAATACACGTTGTTGTAGTTGTTATTTAAGATGCGCCTTAAAATCTACCTTTCTGGGCTTTCTGTCCTGATATCTCCTTTTGTGGCTCGGTGTTAATCTTTACTTGATCACGCTCCTGTGAGACACCTTGGGACTGTTATGTAGGGAACTGAAGACTATCATTCCGTTAGATCATGGCTGATCTGCATATTAACTCCACTTACCCGCTGTTGTTCAATATCCCTTGATACCCATCACCGATCAAAAAATCGAGCAAGCTCGGTCTTGAAAGCTCCAATTAACCCCCTCCACCCCAGCATCAAACAGCCTTTTGGGGGCAGAGTTCCAGATTTCCACTTCAACGTACAGACCATTATCATCACAGGCAGTCCCTCGGAGTCGAGGAAGACTTGCCTCCACTCTAAAAGTGAGTTCTCAGGTGGCTGAACAGTCCAATACAGGAACCACAGTCCCTGTCACAGGTGGGACAGACAGTGGTTGAGGGAAGGGGAGGGTGGGACTGGTTTGCCGCACGCTCCTTCCGCTGCCTGCGCTTGCTTTCTGCACGCTCTCGGCGACGAGACTCGAGGTGCTCAGCGCCCCTCCCGGATGCACTTCCTCCACTGAGGGGCGGGACTGGTCTTTGGGCCCAGGGATTCCCAGGTGTCGGTGGGGGATGTTGCACTTTATCAGGGGAGGCTTTGAGGGTGGTCCCCTTGTAACGTTTCCTCTGCCCACCCTGGGGCTCGCTTGCCGTGTAGGAGTTCCGAGTAGAGCGCTCGCTTTGGGGAGTCTCGTGTCTGGGGGCATGCGGACAATGTGGCCCCGCCCAGCGGAGCTGATCGAGTGTGTGGTAGGAGCAGGAGTCGGCCATTCGGCCCCTCGAGCCTGCAGCGCCATTCAGTGCCATCACGGCTGGATTTATACCTCAGTTCCATTTTGCCGCCCTAAATCTCAGCCTTGAACATATTCAGAAACTCAGGTTCCACAGCCCTCTGGGGCAGAGAATTCCAAACCCTCGGAGTGAAGAAGTTTCTCCTCATCTCAGTCCTAAACGGCCGACCCCTTGTCCTGAGACTGTGTGACCCCCTGGTTCTAGACTCCCCAGCCCGGGGGGGAAACACCCTCTCAACATCAACCCCATCAAGATCACCTCTCATTCTTCTAAATTCCAGAGCCCGTGCGACTCAATTTGAGTGAAAGTGACTGTCACCAATTTTATTCTTCTCCTCAATGGAAACATGCAATTTACAGACTGTCTCTAAGATTCCCCACATCCGACCTCCCATTGGTTCGTCAACTGATTGAGGAAGTCAGAGCAAGAGTGTGAAACAGCCTGGCTCTTCAGGGTCAGAGGTCAAAGGGCGGGGTTCGCGTTCTCTTGGATCACAGGTTTTCTTTGAAGCCTGCTTTCTATTCCTGCCCGGCAGTCAGGGGAATTCCAAGCTCTCCCTGCATTGCCTTCTCATGTCTATTAAAAAATAAACAATAAACTTGGATTTATATAGCGCCGTTCACGACCGGACGTCCAAAAGCGCTTCACAGCCAATGAAGTACTTTTGGAGCGCAGTCACTGTTGTATTGTGGGAAACGCCAATTAGCGCACAGCAAGCTCCCACACACACACAGATCATCTGGTTTTTTAGGTATTGGTTGAGGGGATAAATATTGGCCCCCAACACACCAAGGGGAACGCCCCTGCTCTTTGAATAGTGGCCGTGGGACCTTTTACATCTGCCTGAGAGGCCAAACAAGGCCCTCGGTTTGACATCTCTTCCACAAGACTCACCTCCGGCACTGCGGGAACCAGGAGTGAAGGCCCTGCATTATGTGCCCGAGTCTCTCGAGTGACACACACGGCCTTCTGACTCAGAGACGAGACCAAGAGCCAAGGCTGACATGTCACAGTCCCTTCTTAAACTCTCACTCCCACCGTCACACTCCGACTCATGTGCTCAGGAGGCCCATTCAGCCCTTCGAGCCTGTTACACAGGAACAGGAGGAGGCCCATTCAGTCCCTCGAGCCTGTTACACAGGAACAGGAGGAGGCCCATTCAGCCCCTCGAGTCTGTTACACAGGAACAGGAGGAGGCCCATTCAGCCCCTCGAGTCTGTTACACAGGAACAGGAGGTGGCCATTCAGCCTGTCGAGTCTGTTACACAGGAACAGGAGGAGGCCCATTCAGCCCTTCGAGTCTGTTACATAGGAACAGGAGGAGGCCCATTCAGCCCCTCGAGTCTGTTACATAGGAACAGGAGGAGGCCCATTCAGCCCCTCGAGTCTGTTACACAGGAACAGGAGGAGGCCCATTCAGCCCTTCGAGTCTGTTACATAGGAACAGGAGGAGGCCCATTCAGCCCCTCGAGTCTGTTACACAGGAACAGGAGGAGGATATTCAGCCCATCGGGCCTGTTACACAGGAACAGGAGGAGGCCATTCAGCCCCTCGAGCCTGTTACATAGGAACAGGAGGAGGCCATTCAGCCCCTCGGTCTTGTTACATAGGAACAGGAGGAGGCCATTCAGTCCCTCGGTCCTGTTACACAGGAACAGGAGGAGGCCATTCAGTCCCTCGGTCCTGTTACACAGGAACAGGAGGAGGCCATTCAGTCCCTCGGTCCTGTTACACAGGAACAGGAGGAGGCCATTCAGCCTGTCGAGTCTGTTACACAGGAACAGGAGGAGGCCATTCCGCCCCTCGGGCCTGTTACACAGTAAGAGGAGGAGGCCATTCAGAATCTTGAGCCTGTTACGTAGGAACAGGAGGAGGCCATTCAGCTCCTCGAGCTTGTTGCAAAGGAACAGGAGGAGGCCATTCAGCCCCTCGAGCCTGTTACAAAGGAACAGGAGGAGGCCATTCAGCCCCTCGAGCCTGTTACAAAGGAACAGGAGGAGGCCATTCAGCCCCTCGAGCCTGTTACATAGGAACAGGAGTCCATTTAGCCCCTCGGGCCTGTTACACAGTAAGAGGAGGAGGCCATTCAGAATCTTGAGCCTGTTACGTAGGAACAGGAGGAGGCCATTCAGCCCCTCGAGCCTGTTACAAAGGAACAGGAGGAGGCCATTCAGAATCTTGAGCCTGTTACGTTTGTACAGGAGGAGGCCATTCAGCCCCTCGAGCTTGTTACACAGGAACAGGAGGAGGCCATTAGAATCTTGAGCCTGTTACGTTTGTACAGGAGGAGGCCATTCAGCCCCTCGAGCTTGTAACACAGGAACAGGAGGAGGCCATTTTGCTCCTCGAGCTTGTTACAAAGGAACAGGAGGAGGCCATTCAGCCCTTTGAGCTTGTTACATAGGAACAGGAGGAGGCCATTCAGCCCCTCGAGCATGTTACACAGGAACACGAGGAGGCTTCTCAACCCCTCGAGCCTGTTACACGGGAACAGGAGGAGGCCATTCAGCTCCTCGAGCCTGTTACACAGGAACAGGAGGAGGCCATTCAGCCCCTCGACCCTGTTACACAGGAACAGGAGGAGGCCATTCAGCTCCTCGAGCCTGTTACATGGGAACAGGAGGAGGCCATTCAGCTCCTCGAACCTGTTACAAAGGAACAGGAGGAGGCCATTCAGCCTCTCGGGCCTTTTGCACTGGAACAGGAGGAGGACATTCAGCCCCTCGGGCCTGTTACACAGGAACAGGAGGAGGCCATTGAGCCCCTCGAGCCTGTTACACAGGAACAGGAGGAGGCCATTCAGCCCCTCGAGCCTGTTACATAGGAACAGGAGTCCATTTAGCCCCTCGGGCCTGTTACACAGTAAGAGGAGGAGGCCATTCAGAATCTTGAGCCTGTTACGTAGGAACAGGAGGAGGCCATTCAGCCCCTCGAGCCTGTTACAAAGGAACAGGAGGAGGCCATTCAGCCCCTCGAGCCTGTTACATAGGAACAGGAGGCCATTCAGCCCCTCGAGCCTGTTGCACAGGAACAGGAGGAGGCCATTCAGCCCATCGGGCGTGCTACACAGGAACAGGAGGAGGCCATTCAAAATCTTTAGCCTGTCACATAGGAACAGGAGGAGGCCATTCAAAATCTTTAGCCTGTTACACAGGAACAGGAGGAGGCCATTCAGCCCCTCGAGCCTGTTACATAGGAACAGGAGGAGGGCATTCAGCCCCTCGAGCCTGTTACACAGGAACAGGAGGAGGCCATTCAGTCCCTCGGTCCTGTTACACAGGAACAGGAGGAGGCCATTCAGCCGCTCGAGACTGTTACACAGGAACAGGAGGAAGCCATTCAGCACCTCGAGCCTGTTACACAGGAACAGGAGGAGGCCATTCAGCCCATCGAGCCTGTTACACAGGATCAGGAGGAGGCCATTCAGCCTGTCGAGTCTGTTACATAGGAACAGGAGTCCATTTAGCCCCTCGGGCCTGTTACACAGTAAGAGGAGGAGGCCATTCAGAATCTTGAGCCTGTTACACAGGAACAGGAGGAAGCCATTCAGCTTCTCGAGCTTGTTACAAAGGAACAGGAGGAGGCCATTCAGCCCTTCGAGCCTGTTACACAGGAACAGGAGGAGGCCATTCAGCCCCTCAAGGCTGTTACATAGGAACAGGAGGAGGCCATTCAGCCCCTCAAGGCTGTTACACAGGAACAGGAGGAGGCCATTCAGCCCCTTTGAGCCTGTTAAATAGAAGCTGAAGGAAGCCATTCAGCCCCTCGAATCTGTTACACAGGAACAGGAGGAGGCCATTAAGCCCCTCGGGCCTGTTACACAGGAACAGGAGGAGGCCCATTCAGCCCCGCGAATCTGTTGCACAGGAACAGGAGGAGACCATTCAGCCCCTCGGGCCTGTTACACAGGAACAGCAGGAGGCCTTTCAGCCCCTCGGGCCTGTTACACAGGAACAGGAGGAGGCCATTCAACCCCTCGAGCCTGTTACATAGGAACAGGAGGAGGCCAGTCAGCCCCTCGAGCCTGTTACACGGGAACAGGAAGAGGCCATTCAGCCCTTCGGGCCTGTTACACAGGAACAGGAGGTGGCCATTCAGCCCCTCGAGCCTGTTACATGGGAACAGGAGGAGGCCATTCAGCCCCTCGAGCTTGTTACACAGGAACAGGAGGAGGTCATTCAGCCCCTCGAGCCTGTTACACAGGAACAGGAGGTGGCCATTCAGCCCCTCGAGCCTGTTACACAGGAACAGGAGGAGGTCATTCAGCCCCTCGAGCCTGTTACATAGGAACAGGAGGAGGCCATTCAGCCTCTCGGGCCTGGTACACAGGAACAGGAGGAGGCCATTCAGCCTCTCGGGCCTTTTACACTGGAACAGGAGGAGGACATTCAGCCCCTCGAGCCTGTTACATAGGAACAGGAGGAGGCCATTCAGCCCCTCGAGCCTGTTACATAGGAACATGAGGAGGCCATTCAGCCACTCGAGCCTGTTACAAAAGAACAGGAGTAGGCCATTCAGCCCCTCGGGCATGTTACGTCTAGGAACAGAAGGAGGCCATTCAGCCCCTTCAGCCTGTTACACAGGAACAGGAGGAGGCCATTCAGCCCCTCGGGCATGTTACGTAGGAACAGAAGGAGGCCATTCAGCCCCTTCAGCCTGTTACACAGGAACAGGAGGAGGCAATTCAGTCCCTCGAGCCTGTTACACAGGAACAGGAGGAGGCCATTCAGTCCCTCGGTCCTGTTACACAGGAACAGGAGGAGGCCATTCAGCCTCTCGACCCTGTTACATAGGAACAGGAGGAGGCCATTTAGCCCCTCGAACCTGTTACACAGGAACAGGAGGAGCCCATTCAGCCCCTCGAGCCTGTTACATTGGAACAGGAGGAGGCCATTCAGCCCCTCGAGCCTGTTACACGGGAACAGGAGGCCATTTAGCCCCTCGAGCCCGTTACACAGGAACAGGAGGACGTCATTCAGCCCCTCGAGTCTGTTACACAGGAACAGGAGGTGGCCATTCAGCCCCTTGAGCCTGTTACACAGGAACAGGAGGTGGCCATTCAGCCCCTTGAGCCTGTGACACAGGATCAGGAGAAGGCCATTCAGCTCCTCGAGCTTGTGACAAAGGAACAGGAGGAGCCCATTCAGCCCCTCGAGCCTGTGACAAAAGAACAGGAGGCCATTCAGCCCCTCGAGCCTGTTACACAGGAACAGGAGGAGGCCATTCAGCCCTTCGAGCCAGTTACACAGGAACAGGAGGAGGCCATTCAGCCCCTTGAGCCTGTTACACAGGAACAGGATGAAGCTATTCATCCCCTCGAGCCTGTGACACAGGAACAGGAGGAAGTTATTCAGCCCCTTAAGTTGTTACACAGGAACAGGAGGAGGCCATTCAGCCCCTTGAGCCTGTTACACAGGAACAGGAGGAGGCCATTCATCTCCTCGAGCCTCATACACAGGAACAGGAGAGGGCCATTTAGCCCCTCGAGCCTGCTACACGGGAACAGGAAGAGGCCATTCAGCTCTTCGAACCTGTTACACAGGAACAAGAGGTGGCCATTCAGCCCCTCGAGCCTGTTACATGGGAACAGGAGGAGGCCATTCAGCCTCTCGGGCCTGTTACACAGCAACAGGAGGAGGTCATTCAGCCTCTCGAGTCTGTTACATAGGAACAGGAGGAGGCCATTCAGCCTCTCGGGCCTGTTACACAGGAACAGGAGGAGGCCATTCAGCCTCTCGGGCCTTTTGCACTGGAACAGGAGGAGGCCATTCAGCCCCTCGAGCCTGTTACATAGGAACAGGAGGAGGCCATTCAGCCCCTCGAGCCTGTTACATAGGAACAGGAGGAGGCCATTCAGCCTCTCGGGCCTGTTACACAGCAACAGGAGTAGGCCATTCAGCCCTTCGAGCCTGTTACACAGTAAGAGGAGGAGGCCATTCAAAATCTTTAGCCTGTTACACAGGAACAGGAGGAGGCCATTCAGCCCCTCGAGCTTGTCACATAGGAACAGGAGGAGGCCATTTAGCCCCTCGAGCCTGTTACACAGGAACAGGAGGAGGCCATTCAGCCCTTCGAGCCTGTTCCACAGGAACAGGAGGAGGTCATTCAGCCCCTCGGTCTTGTTACATAGGAACAGGAGGAGGCCATTCAGTCCCTCGGTCCTGTTACACAGGAACAGGAGGAGGCCATTCAGTCCCTCGGTCCTGTTACACAGGTACAGGAGGAGGCCATTCAGTCCCTCGGTCCTGTTACACAGGAACAGGAGGAGGCCATTCAGTCCCTCGGTCCTGTTACACAGGAACAGGAGGAGGCCATTCAGCCTGTCGAGTCTGTTACACAGGAACAGGAGTCCATTTAGCCCCTCGGGCCTGTTACACAGTAAGAGGAGGAGGCCATTCAGAATCTTGAGCCTGTTACGTAGGAACAGGAGGAGGCCATTCAGCTCCTCGAGCTTGTTGCAAAGGAACAGGAGGAGGCCATTCAGCCCCTCGAGCCTGTTACAAAGGAACAGGAGGAGGCCATTCAGCCCCTCGAGCCTGTTACAAAGGAACAGGAGGAGGCCATTCAGCCCCTCGAGCCTGTTACATAGGAACAGGAGTCCATTTAGCCCCTCGGGCCTGTTACACAGTAAGAGGAGGAGGCCATTCAGAATCTTGAGCCTGTTACGTAGGAACAGGAGGAGGCCATTCAGCCCCTCGAGCCTGTTACAAAGGAACAGGAGGAGGCCATTCAGCCCCTCGAGCCTGTTACATAGGAACAGGAGGCCATTCAGCCCCTCGAGCCTGTTACATAGGAACAGGAGGAGGCCATTCAGCCCCTCGACCCTGTTACACAGGAACAGGAGGAGGATATTCAGCCCCTCGAGCCTGTTACACAGGATCAGGAGAAGGCCATTCAGCTCGTCGAGCTTGTGACAAAGGAACAGGAGGAGCCCATTCAGCCCCTCGAGCCTGTGACAAAAGAACAGGAGGCCATTCAGCCCCTCGGGCCTGTTACACAGGAACAGGAGGAGGCCATTCAGCCCTTCGAGCCAGTTACACAGGAACAGGAGGAGGCCATTCAGACTCGCGAGCCTGTTACACAGGAACAGGAGGAGGCCATTCAGCCCCTCGAGCCTGTTACACAGGAACAGGATGAAGCTATTCATCCCCTCGAGCCTGTGACACAGGAACAGGAGGAAGTTATTCAGCCCCTTAAGTTGTTACACAGGAACAGGAGGAGGCCATTCAGCCCCTCGAGCCTGTTACACAGGAACAGGAGGAGGCCATTCATCTCCTCGAGCCTCATACACAGGAACAGGAGAGGGCCATTTAGCCCCTCGAGCCTGTTACACGGGAACAGGAAGAGGCCATTCAGCCCTTCGAGTCTGTTACATAGGAACAGGAGGAGGCCCATTCAGCCCCTCGAGTCTGTTACATAGGAACAGGAGGAGGCCCATTCAGCCCCTCGAGTCTGTTACACAGGAACAGGAGGAGGCCCATTCAGCCCTTCGAGTCTGTTACATAGGAACAGGAGGAGGCCCATTCAGCCCCTCGAGTCTGTTACACAGGAACAGGAGGAGGATATTCAGCCCATCGGGCCTGTTACACAGGAACAGGAGGAGGCCATTCAGCCCCTCGAGCCTGTTACATAGGAACAGGAGGAGGCCATTCAGCCCCTCGGTCTTGTTACATAGGAACAGGAGGAGGCCATTCAGTCCCTCGGTCCTGTTACACAGGAACAGGAGGAGGCCATTCAGTCCCTCGGTCCTGTTACACAGGAACAGGAGGAGGCCATTCAGTCCCTCGGTCCTGTTACACAGGAACAGGAGGAGGCCATTCAGCCTGTCGAGTCTGTTACACAGGAACAGGAGGAGGCCATTCCGCCCCTCGGGCCTGTTACACAGTAAGAGGAGGAGGCCATTCAGAATCTTGAGCCTGTTACGTAGGAACAGGAGGAGGCCATTCAGCTCCTCGAGCTTGTTGCAAAGGAACAGGAGGAGGCCATTCAGCCCCTCGAGCCTGTTACAAAGGAACAGGAGGAGGCCATTCAGCCCCTCGAGCCTGTTACAAAGGAACAGGAGAAGGCCATTCAGCCCCTCGAGCCTGTTACATAGGAACAGGAGTCCATTTAGCCCCTCGGGCCTGTTACACAGTAAGAGGAGGAGGCCATTCAGAATCTTGAGCCTGTTACGTAGGAACAGGAGGAGGCCATTCAGCCCCTCGAGCCTGTTACAAAGGAACAGGAGGAGGCCATTCAGAATCTTGAGCCTGTTACGTTTGTACAGGAGGAGGCCATTCAGCCCCTCGAGCTTGTTACACAGGAACAGGAGGAGGCCATTAGAATCTTGAGCCTGTTACGTTTGTACAGGAGGAGGCCATTCAGCCCCTCGAGCTTGTTACACAGGAACAGGAGGAGGCCATTTTGCTCCTCGAGCTTGTTACAAAGGAACAGGAGGAGGCCATTCAGCCCTTTGAGCTTGTTACATAGGAACAGGAGGAGGCCATTCAGCCCCTCGAGCATGTTACACAGGAACACGAGGAGGCTTCTCAACCCCTCGAGCCTGTTACACGGGAACAGGAGGAGGCCATTCAGCTCCTCGAGCCTGTTACACAGGAACAGGAGGAGGCCATTCAGCCCCTCGACCCTGTTACACAGGAACAGGAGGAGGCCATTCAGCTCCTCGAGCCTGTTACATGGGAACAGGAGGAGGCCATTCAGCTCCTCGAACCTGTTACAAAGGAACAGGAGGAGGCCATTCAGCCTCTCGGGCCTTTTGCACTGGAACAGGAGGAGGACATTCAGCCCCTCGGGCCTGTTACACAGGAACAGGAGGAGGCCATTGAGCCCCTCGAGCCTGTTACACAGGAACAGGAGGAGGCCATTCAGCCCCTCGAGCCTGTTACATAGGAACAGGAGTCCATTTAGCCCCTCGGGCCTGTTACACAGTAAGAGGAGGAGGCCATTCAGAATCTTGAGCCTGTTACGTAGGAACAGGAGGAGGCCATTCAGCCCCTCGAGCCTGTTACAAAGGAACAGGAGGAGGCCATTCAGCCCCTCGAGCCTGTTACATAGGAACAGGAGGCCATTCAGCCCCTCGAGCCTGTTGCACAGGAACAGGAGGAGGCCATTCAGCCCATCGGGCGTGCTACACAGGAACAGGAGGAGGCCATTCAAAATCTTTAGCCTGTCACATAGGAACAGGAGGAGGCCATTCAAAATCTTTAGCCTGTTACACAGGAACAGGAGGAGGCCATTCAGCCCCTCGAGCCTGTTACATAGGAACAGGAGGAGGGCATTCAGCCCCTCGAGCCTGTTACACAGGAACAGGAGGAGGCCATTCAGTCCCTCGGTCCTGTTACACAGGAACAGGAGGAGGCCATTCAGCCGCTCGAGACTGTTACACAGGAACAGGAGGAAGCCATTCAGCACCTCGAGCCTGTTACACAGGAACAGGAGGAGGCCATTCAGCCCATCGAGCCTGTTACACAGGATCAGGAGGAGGCCATTCAGCCTGTCGAGTCTGTTACATAGGAACAGGAGTCCATTTAGCCCCTCGGGCCTGTTACACAGTAAGAGGAGGAGGCCATTCAGAATCTTGAGCCTGTTACACAGGAACAGGAGGAAGCCATTCAGCTTCTCGAGCTTGTTACAAAGGAACAGGAGGAGGCCATTCAGCCCTTCGAGCCTGTTACACAGGAACAGGAGGAGGCCATTCAGCCCCTCAAGGCTGTTACATAGGAACAGGAGGAGGCCATTCAGCCCCTCGGGCCTTTTGCACTGGAACAGGAGGAGGCCATTCAGCCCCTCAAGGCTGTTACACAGGAACAGGAGGAGCCCATTCAGCCCCTCGAGCCTATTAGACAGAGACAGGAGGAGGCCATTCAGCCCCTTTGAGCCTGTTAAATAGAAGCTGAAGGAAGCCAT
Organism: Pristiophorus japonicus; assembly: GCF_044704955.1. Classification (NCBI taxonomy): domain Eukaryota; kingdom Metazoa; phylum Chordata; class Chondrichthyes; family Pristiophoridae; genus Pristiophorus; species Pristiophorus japonicus. The sequence goes on along the minus strand of NW_027254351.1, from coordinate 492,954 downwards.
TCAGCCCCTCGAATCTGTTACACAGGAACAGGAGGAGGCCATTAAGCCCCTCGGGCCTGTTACACAGGAACAGGAGGAGGCCCATTCAGCCCCGCGAATCTGTTGCACAGGAACAGGAGGAGACCATTCAGCCCCTCGGGCCTGTTACACAGGAACAGCAGGAGGCCTTTCAGCCCCTCGGGCCTGTTACACAGGAACAGGAGGAGGCCATTCAACCCCTCGAGCCTGTTACATAGGAACAGGAGGAGGCCATTCAGCCCCTCGAGCTTGTTACACAGGAACAGGAGGAGGTCATTCAGCCCCTCGAGCCTGTTACACAGGAACAGGAGGTGGCCATTCAGCCCCTCGAGCCTGTTACACAGGAACAGGAGGAGGTCATTCAGCCCCTCGAGCCTGTTACATAGGAACAGGAGGAGGCCATTCAGCCTCTCGGGCCTGGTACACAGGAACAGGAGGAGGCCATTCAGCCTCTCGGGCCTTTTACACTGGAACAGGAGGAGGACATTCAGCCCCTCGAGCCTGTTACATAGGAACAGGAGGAGGCCATTCAGCCCCTCGAGCCTGTTACATAGGAACAGGAGGAGGCCATTCAGCCACTCGAGCCTGTTACAAAAGAACAGGAGTAGGCCATTCAGCCCCTCGGGCATGTTACGTCTAGGAACAGAAGGAGGCCATTCAGCCCCTTCAGCCTGTTACACAGGAACAGGAGGAGGCCATTCAGCCCCTCGGGCATGTTACGTAGGAACAGAAGGAGGCCATTCAGCCCCTTCAGCCTGTTACACAGGAACAGGAGGAGGCAATTCAGTCCCTCGAGCCTGTTACACAGGAACAGGAGGAGGCCATTCAGTCCCTCGGTCCTGTTACACAGGAACAGGAGGAGGCCATTCAGCCTCTCGACCCTGTTACATAGGAACAGGAGGAGGCCATTTAGTCCCTCGAACCTGTTACACAGGAACAGGAGGAGCCCATTCAGCCCCTCGAGCCTGTTACATTGGAACAGGAGGAGGCCATTCAGCCCCTCGAGCCTGTTACACGGGAACAGGAGGCCATTTAGCCCCTCGAGCCCGTTACACAGGAACAGGAGGACGTCATTCAGCCCCTCGAGTCTGTTACACAGGAACAGGAGGTGGCCATTCAGCCCCTTGAGCCTGTTACACAGGAACAGGAGGTGGCCATTCAGCCCCTTGAGCCTGTGACACAGGATCAGGAGAAGGCCATTCAGCTCCTCGAGCTTGTGACAAAGGAACAGGAGGAGCCCATTCAGCCCCTCGAGCCTGTGACAAAAGAACAGGAGGCCATTCAGCCCCTCGAGCCTGTTACACAGGAACAGGAGGAGGCCATTCAGCCCTTCGAGCCAGTTACACAGGAACAGGAGGAGGCCATTCAGCCCCTTGAGCCTGTTACACAGGAACAGGATGAAGCTATTCATCCCCTCGAGCCTGTGACACAGGAACAGGAGGAAGTTATTCAGCCCCTTAAGTTGTTACACAGGAACAGGAGGAGGCCATTCAGCCCCTTGAGCCTGTTACACAGGAACAGGAGGAGGCCATTCATCTCCTCGAGCCTCATACACAGGAACAGGAGAGGGCCATTTAGCCCCTCGAGCCTGCTACACGGGAACAGGAAGAGGCCATTCAGCTCTTCGAGCCTGTTACACAGGAACAGGAGGTGGCCATTCAGCCCCTCGAGCCTGTTACATGGGAACAGGAGGAGGCCATTCAGCCTCTCGGGCCTGTTACACAGCAACAGGAGGAGGTCATTCAGCCTCTCGAGTCTGTTACATAGGAACAGGAGGAGGCCATTCAGCCTCTCGGGCCTGTTACACAGGAACAGGAGGAGGCCATTCAGCCTCTCGGGCCTTAGCACTGGAACAGGAGGAGGCCATTCAGCCCCTCGAGCCTGTTACATAGGAACAGGAGGAGGCCATTCAGCCCCTCGAGCCTGTTACATAGGAACAGGAGGAGGCCATTCAGCCTCTCGGGCCTGTTACACAGCAACAGGAGTAGGCCATTCAGCCCTTCGAGCCTGTTACACAGTAAGAGGAGGAGGCCATTCAAAATCTTTAGCCTGTTACACAGGAACAGGAGGAGGCCATTCAGCCCCTCGCGCTTGTCACATAGGAACAGGAGGAGGCCATTTAGCCCCTCGAGCCTGTTACACAGGAACAGGAGGAGGCCATTCAGCCCTTCGAGCCTGTTCCACAGGAACAGGAGGAGGTCATTCAGCCCCTCGGTCTTGTTACATAGGAACAGGAGGAGGCCATTCAGTCCCTCGGTCCTGTTACACAGGAACAGGAGGAGGCCATTCAGTCCCTCGGTCCTGTTACACAGGTACAGGAGGAGGCCATTCAGTCCCTCGGTCCTGTTACACAGGAACAGGAGGAGGCCATTCAGTCCCTCGGTCCTGTTACACAGGAACAGGAGGAGGCCATTCAGCCTGTCGAGTCTGTTACACAGGAACAGGAGTCCATTTAGCCCCTCGGGCCTGTTACACAGTAAGAGGAGGAGGCCATTCAGAATCTTGAGCCTGTTACGTAGGAACAGGAGGAGGCCATTCAGCTCCTCGAGCTTGTTGCAAAGGAACAGGAGGAGGCCATTCAGCCCCTCGAGCCTGTTACAAAGGAACAGGAGGAGGCCATTCAGCCCCTCGAGCCTGTTACAAAGGAACAGGAGGAGGCCATTCAGCCCCTCGAGCCTGTTACATAGGAACAGGAGTCCATTTAGCCCCTCGGGCCTGTTACACAGTAAGAGGAGGAGGCCATTCAGAATCTTGAGCCTGTTACGTAGGAACAGGAGGAGGCCATTCAGCCCCTCGAGCCTGTTACAAAGGAACAGGAGGAGGCCATTCAGCCCCTCGAGCCTGTTACATAGGAACAGGAGGCCATTCAGCCCCTCGAGCCTGTTACATAGGAACAGGAGGAGGCCATTCAGCCCCTCGACCCTGTTACACAGGAACAGGAGGAGGATATTCAGCCCCTCGAGCCTGTTACACAGGATCAGGAGAAGGCCATTCAGCTCGTCGAGCTTGTGACAAAGGAACAGGAGGAGCCCATTCAGCCCCTCGAGCCTGTGACAAAAGAACAGGAGGCCATTCAGCCCCTCGGGCCTGTTACACAGGAACAGGAGGAGGCCATTCAGCCCTTCGAGCCAGTTACACAGGAACAGGAGGAGGCCATTCAGACTCGCGAGCCTGTTACACAGGAACAGGAGGAGGCCATTCAGCCCCTCGAGCCTGTTACACAGGAACAGGATGAAGCTATTCATCCCCTCGAGCCTGTGACACAGGAACAGGAGGAAGTTATTCAGCCCCTTAAGTTGTTACACAGGAACAGGAGGAGGCCATTCAGCCCCTCGAGCCTGTTACACAGGAACAGGAGGAGGCCATTCATCTCCTCGAGCCTCATACACAGGAACAGGAGAGGGCCATTTAGCCCCTCGAGCCTGTTACACGGGAACAGGAAGAGGCCATTCAGCCCTTCGAGTCTGTTACATAGGAACAGGAGGAGGCCCATTCAGCCCCTCGAGTCTGTTACATAGGAACAGGAGGAGGCCCATTCAGCCCCTCGAGTCTGTTACACAGGAACAGGAGGAGGCCCATTCAGCCCTTCGAGTCTGTTACATAGGAACAGGAGGAGGCCCATTCAGCCCCTCGAGTCTGTTACACAGGAACAGGAGGAGGATATTCAGCCCATCGGGCCTGTTACACAGGAACAGGAGGAGGCCATTCAGCCCCTCGAGCCTGTTACATAGGAACAGGAGGAGGCCATTCAGCCCCTCGGTCTTGTTACATAGGAACAGGAGGAGGCCATTCAGTCCCTCGGTCCTGTTACACAGGAACAGGAGGAGGCCATTCAGTCCCTCGGTCCTGTTACACAGGAACAGGAGGAGGCCATTCAGTCCCTCGGTCCTGTTACACAGGAACAGGAGGAGGCCATTCAGCCTGTCGAGTCTGTTACACAGGAACAGGAGGAGGCCATTCCGCCCCTCGGGCCTGTTACACAGTAAGAGGAGGAGGCCATTCAGAATCTTGAGCCTGTTACGTAGGAACAGGAGGAGGCCATTCAGCTCCTCGAGCTTGTTGCAAAGGAACAGGAGGAGGCCATTCAGCCCCTCGAGCCTGTTACAAAGGAACAGGAGGAGGCCATTCAGCCCCTCGACCCTGTTACACAGGAACAGGAGGAGGCCATTCAGCTCCTCGAGCCTGTTACATGGGAACAGGAGGAGGCCATTCAGCTCCTCGAACCTGTTACAAAGGAACAGGAGGAGGCCATTCAGCCTCTCGGGCCTTTTGCACTGGAACAGGAGGAGGACATTCAGCCCCTCGGGCCTGTTACACAGGAACAGGAGGGGGCCATTGAGCCCCTCGAGCCTGTTACACAGGAACAGGAGGAGGCCATTCAGCCCCTCGAGCCTGTTACATAGGAACAGGAGTCCATTTAGCCCCTCGGGCCTGTTACACAGTAAGAGGAGGAGGCCATTCAGAATCTTGAGCCTGTTACGTAGGAACAGGAGGAGGCCATTCAGCCCCTCGAGCCTGTTACAAAGGAACAGGAGGAGGCCATTCAGCCCCTCGAGCCTGTTACATAGGAACAGGAGGCCATTCAGCCCCTCGAGCCTGTTGCACAGGAACAGGAGGAGGCCATTCAGCCCATCGGGCGTGCTACACAGGAACAGGAGGAGGCCATTCAAAATCTTTAGCCTGTCACATAGGAACAGGAGGAGGCCATTCAAAATCTTTAGCCTGTTACACAGGAACAGGAGGAGGCCATTCAGCCCCTCGAGCCTGTTACATAGGAACAGGAGGAGGGCATTCAGCCCCTCGAGCCTGTTACACAGGAACAGGAGGAGGCCATTCAGTCCCTCGGTCCTGTTACACAGGAACAGGAGGAGGCCATTCAGCCGCTCGAGACTGTTACACAGGAACAGGAGGAAGGCATTCAGCACCTCGAGCCTGTTACACAGGAACAGGAGGAGGCCATTCAGCCCATCGAGCCTGTTACACAGGATCAGGAGGAGGCCATTCAGCCTGTCGAGTCTGTTACATAGGAACAGGAGTCCATTTAGCCCCTCGGGCCTGTTACACAGTAAGAGGAGGAGGCCATTCAGAATCTTGAGCCTGTTACACAGGAACAGGAGGAAGCCATTCAGCTTCTCGAGCTTGTTACAAAGGAACAGGAGGAGGCCATTCAGCCCTTCGAGCCTTTTACACAGGAACAGGAGGAGGCCATTCAGCCCCTCAAGGCTGTTACATAGGAACAGGAGGAGGCCATTCAGCCCCTCGGGCCTTTTGCACTGGAACAGGAGGAGGCCATTCAGCCCCTCAAGGCTGTTACACAGGAACAGGAGGAGCCCATTCAGCCCCTCGAGCCTATTAGACAGAGACAGGAGGAGGCCATTCAGCCCCTTTGAGCCTGTTAAATAGAAGCTGAAGGAAGCCATTCAGCCCCTCGAATCTGTTACACAGGAACAGGAGGAGGCCATTAAGCCCCTCGGGCCTGTTACACAGGAACAGGAGGAGGCCCATTCAGCCCCGCGAATCTGTTGCACAGGAACAGGAGGAGACCATTCAGCCCCTCGGGCCTGTTACACAGGAACAGCAGGAGGCCTTTCAGCCCCTCGGGCCTGTTACACAGGAACAGGAGGAGGCCATTCAACCCCTCGAGCCTGTTACATAGGAACAGGAGGAGGCCAGTCAGCCCCTCGAGCCTGTTACACGGGAACAGGAAGAGGCCATTCAGCCCTTCGAGCCTGTTACACAGGAACAGGAGGTGGCCATTCAGCCCCTCGAGCCTGTTACATGGGAACAGGAGGAGGCCATTCAGCCCCTCGAGCTTGTTACACAGGAACAGGAGGAGGTCATTCAGCCCCTCGAGCCTGTTACACAGGAACAGGAGGTGGCCATTCAGCCCCTCGAGCCTGTTACACAGGAACAGGAGGAGGTCATTCAGCCCCTCGAGCCTGTTACATAGGAACAGGAGGAGGCCATTCAGCCTCTCGGGCCTGGTACACAGGAACAGGAGGAGGCCATTCAGCCTCTCGGGCCTTTTACACTGGAACAGGAGGAGGACATTCAGCCCCTCGAGCCTGTTACATAGGAACAGGAGGAGGCCATTCAGCCCCTCGAGCCTGTTACATAGGAACAGGAGGAGGCCATTCAGCCACTCGAGCCTGTTACAAAAGAACAGGAGTAGGCCATTCAGCCCCTCGGGCATGTTACGTCTAGGAACAGAAGGAGGCCATTCAGCCCCTTCAGCCTGTTACACAGGAACAGGAGGAGGCCATTCAGCCCCTCGGGCATGTTACGTAGGAACAGAAGGAGGCCATTCAGCCCCTTCAGCCTGTTACACAGGAACAGGAGGAGGCAATTCAGTCCCTCGATCCTGTTACACAGGAACAGGAGGAGGCCATTCAGTCCCTCGGTCCTGTTACACAGGAACAGGAGGAGGCCATTCAGCCTCTCGACCCTGTTACATAGGAACAGGAGGAGGCCATTTAGCCCCTCGAACCTGTTACACAGGAACAGGAGGAGCCCATTCAGCCCCTCGAGCCTGTTACATTGGAACAGGAGGAGGCCATTCAGCCCCTCGAGCCTGTTACACGGGAACAGGAGGCCATTTAGCCCCTCGAGCCGGTTACACAGGAACAGGAGGACGTCATTCAGCCCCTCGAGTCTGTTACACAGGAACAGGAGGTGGCCATTCAGCCCCTTGAGCCTGTTACACAGGAACAGGAGGTGGCCATTCAGCCCCTTGAGCCTGTGACACAGGATCAGGAGAAGGCCATTCAGCTCCTCGAGCTTGTGACAAAGGAACAGGAGGAGGCCATTCAGCCCCTCGAACCTGTTTCACAGCAACAGGAGGAGGTCATTCAGCCTCTCGAGCCTGTTACATAGGAACAGGAGGAGGCCATTCAGCCTCTCGGGCCTGTTACACAGGAACAGGAGGAGGCCATTCAGCCTCTCGGGCCTTTTACACTGGAACAGGAGGAGGACATTCAGCCCCTCGAGCCTGTTACATAGGAACAGGAGGAGGCCATTCAGCCCCTCGAGCCTGTTACATAGGAACAGGAGGAGGCCATTCAGCCTCTCGGGCCTGTTACACAGCAACAGGAGTAGGCCATTCAGCCCTTCGAGCCTGTTACACAGTAAGAGGAGGAGGCCATTCAGAATCTTGAGCCTGTTACGTTGGAACAGGAGGAGGCCATTCAAAATCTTTAGCCTGTTACACAGGAACAGGAGGAGGCCATTCAGCCCATCGAGCCTGTTACATAGGAACAGGAGGAGGGCATTCAGCCCCTCGAGCCTGTTACACAGGAACAGGAGGAGGCCATTCAGTCCCTCGGTCCTGTTACACAGGAACAGGAGGAGGCCATTCAGCCGCTCGAGACTGTTACACAGGAACAGGAGGAAGCCATTCAGCACCTCGAGCCTGTTACACAGGAACAGGAGGAGGCCATTCAGTCCCTCGGTCCTGTTACACAGGAACAGGAGGAGGCCATTCAGCCTCTCGACCCTGTTACATAGGAACAGGAGGAGGCCATTTAGCCCCTCGAACCTGTTACACAGGAACAGGAGGAGCCCATTCAGCCCCTCGAGCCTGTTACATTGGAACAGGAGGAGGCCATTCAGCCCCTCGAGCCTGTTACACGGGAACAGGAGGCCATTTAGCCCCTCGAGCCCGTTACACAGGAACAGGAGGACGTCATTCAGCCCCTCGAGTCTGTTACACAGGAACAGGAGGTGGCCATTCAGCCCCTTGAGCCTGTTACACAGGAACAGGAGGTGGCCATTCAGCCCCTTGAGCCTGTGACACAGGATCAGAAGAAGGCCATTCAGCTCCTCGAGCTTGTGACAAAGGAACAGGAGGAGCCCATTCAGCCCCTCGAGCCTGTGACAAAAGAACAGGAGGCCATTCAGCCCCTCGAGCCTGTTACACAGGAACAGGAGGAGGCCATTCAGCCCTTCGAGCCAGTTACACAGGAACAGGAGGAGGCCATTCAGCCCCTTGAGCCTGTTACACAGGAACAGGATGAAGCTATTCATCCCCTCGAGCCTGTGACACAGGAACAGGAGGAAGTTATTCAGCCCCTTAAGTTGTTACACAGGAACAGGAGGAGGCCATTCAGCCCCTCGAGCCTGTTACACAGGAACAGGAGGAGGCCATTCATCTCCTCGAGCCTCATACACAGGAACAGGAGAGGGCCATTTAGCCCCTCGAGCCTGCTACACGGGAACAGGAAGAGGCCATTCAGCTCTTCGAGCCTGTTACACAGGAACAGGAGGTGGCCATTCAGCCCCTCGAGCCTGTTACATGGGAACAGGAGGAGGCCATTCAGCCTCTCGGACCTGTTACACAGCAACAGGAGGAGGTCATTCAGCCTCTCGAGTCTGTTACATAGGAACAGGAGGAGGCCATTCAGCCTCTCGGGCCTGTTACACAGGAACAGGAGGAGGCCATTCAGCCTCTCGGGCCTTTTGCACTGGAACAGGAGGAGGCCATTCAGCCCCTCGAGCCTGTTACATAGGAACAGGAGGAGGCCATTCAGCCCCTCGAGCCTGTTACATAGGAACAGGAGGAGGCCATTCAGCCTCTCGGGCCTGTTACACAGCAACAGGAGTAGGCCATTCAGCCCTTCGAGCCTGTTACACAGTAAGAGGAGGAGGCCATTCAAAATCTTTAGCCTGTTACACAGGAACAGGAGGAGGCCATTCAGCCCCTCGAGCTTGTCACATAGGAACAGGAGGAGGCCATTTAGCCCCTCGAGCCTGTTACACAGGAACAGGAGGAGGCCATTCAGCCCTTCGAGCCTGTTCCAAAGGAACAGGAGGAGGTCATTCAGCCCCTCGGTCTTGTTACATAGGAACAGGAGGAGGCCATTCAGTCCCTCGGTCCTGTTACACAGGAACAGGAGGAGGCCATTCAGTCCCTCGGTCCTGTTACACAGGTACAGGAGGAGGCCATTCAGTCCCTCGGTCCTGTTACACAGGAACAGGAGGAGGCCATTCAGTCCCTCGGTCCTGTTACACAGGAACAGGAGGAGGCCATTCAGCCTGTCGAGTCTGTTACACAGGAACAGGAGTCCATTTAGCCCCTCGGGCCTGTTACACAGTAAGAGGAGGAGGCCATTCAGAATCTTGAGCCTGTTACGTAGGAACAGGAGGAGGCCATTCAGCTCCTCGAGTTTGTTGCAAAGGAACAGGAGGAGGCCATTCAGCCCCTCGAGCCTGTTACAAAGGAACAGGAGGAGGCCATTCAGCCCCTCGAGCCTGTTACAAAGGAACAGGAGGAGGCCATTCAGCCCCTCGAGCCTGTTACATAGGAACAGGAGTCCATTTAGCCCCTCGGGCCTGTTACACAGTAAGAGGAGGAGGCCATTCAGAATCTTGAGCCTGTTACGTAGGAACAGGAGGAGGCCATTCAGCCCCTCGAGCCTGTTACAAAGGAACAGGAGGAGGCCATTCAGCCCCTCGAGCCTGTTACATAGGAACAGGAGGCCATTCAGCCCCTCGAGCCTGTTACATAGGAACAGGAGGAGGCCATTCAGCCCCTCGACCCTGTTACACAGGAACAGGAGGAGGATATTCAGCCCCTCGAGCCTGTTACACAGGATCAGGAGAAGGCCATTCAGCTCGTCGAGCTTGTGACAAAGGAACAGGAGGAGCCCATTCAGCCCCTCGAGCCTGTGACAAAAGAACAGGAGGCCATTCAGCCCCTCGAGCCTGTTACACAGGAACAGGAGGAGGCCATTCAGCCCTTCGAGCCAGTTACACAGGAACAGGAGGAGGCCATTCAGACTCGCGAGCCTGTTACACAGGAACAGGAGGAGGCCATTCAGCCCCTCGAGCCTGTTACACAGGAACAGGATGAAGCTATTCATCCCCTCGAGCCTGTGACACAGGAACAGGAGGAAGTTATTCAGCCCCTTAAGTTGTTACACAGGAACAGGAGGAGGCCATTCAGCCCCTCGAGCCTGTTACACAGGAACAGGAGGAGGCCATTCATCTCCTCGAGCCTCATACACAGGAACAGGAGAGGGCCATTTAGCCCCTCGAGCCTGTTACACGGGAACAGGAAGAGGCCATTCAGCCCTTCGAGCCTGTTACACAGGAACAGGAGGTGGCCATTCAGCCCCTCGAGCCTGTTACATGGGAACAGGAGGAGGCCATTCAGCCTCTCGGGCCTGTTTCACAGCAACAGGAGGAGGTCATTCAGCCTCTCGAGCCTGTTACATAGGAACAGGAGGAGGCCATTCAGCCTCTCGGGCCTGTTACACAGGAACAGGAGGAGGCCATTCAGCCTCTCGGGCCTTTTACACTGGAACAGGAGGAGGACATTCAGCCCCTCGAGCCTGTTACATAGGAACAGGAGGAGGCCATTCAGCCCCTCGAGCCTGTTACATAGGAACAGGAGGAGGCCATTCAGCCTCTCGGGCCTGTTACACAGCAACAGGAGTAGGCCATTCAGCCCTTCGAGCCTGTTACACAGTAAGAGGAGGAGGCCATTCAGAATCTTGAGCCTGTTACGTTGGAACAGGAGGAGGCCATTCAAAATCTTTAGCCTGTTACACAGGAACAGGAGGAGGCCATTCAGCCCATCGAGCCTGTTACATAGGAACAGGAGGAGGGCATTCAGCCCCTCGAGCCTGTTACACAGGAACAGGAGGAGGCCATTCAGTCCCTCGGTCCTGTTACACAGGAACAGGAGGAGGCCATTCAGCCGCTCGAGACTGTTACACAGGAACAGGAGGAAGCCATTCAGCACCTCGAGCCTGTTACACAGGAACAGGAGGAGGCCATTCAGCCCATCGAGCCTGTTACACAGGATCAGGAGGAGGCCATTCAGCCTGTCGAGTCTGTTACATAGGAACAGGAGTCCATTTAGCCCCTCGGGCCTGTTACACAGTAAGAGGAGGAGGCCATTCAGAATCTTGAGCCTGTTACACAGGAACAGGAGGAAGCCATTCAGCTTCTCGAGCTTGTTACAAAGGAACAGGAGGAGGCCATTCAGCCCTTCGAGCCTGTTACACAGGAACAGGAGGAGGCCATTCAGCCCCTCAAGGCTGTTACATAGGAACAGGAGGAGGCCATTCAGCCCCTCGGGCCTTTTGCACTGGAACAGGAGGAGGCCATTCAGCCCCTCAAGGCTGTTACACAGGAACAGGAGGAGCCCATTCAGCCCCTCGAGCCTATTAGACAGAGACAGGAGGAGGCCATTCAGCCCCTTTGAGCCTGTTAAATAGAAGCTGAAGGAAGCCATTCAGCCCCTCGAATCTGTTACACAGGAACAGGAGGAGGCCATTAAGCCCCTCGGGCCTGTTACACAGGAACAGGAGGAGGCCCATTCAGCCCCGCGAATCTGTTGCACAGGAACAGGAGGAGACCATTCAGCCCCTCGGGCCTGTTACACAGGAACAGCAGGAGGCCTTTCAGCCCCTCGGGCCTGTTACACAGGAACAGGAGGAGGCCATTCAACCCCTCGAGCCTGTTACATAGGAACAGGAGGAGGCCAGTCAGCCCCTCGAGCCTGTTACACGGGAACAGGAAGAGGCCATTCAGCCCTTCGGGCCTGTTACACAGGAACAGGAGGTGGCCATTCAGCCCCTCGAGCCTGTTACATGGGAACAGGAGGAGGCCATTCAGCCCCTCGAGCTTGTTACACAGGAACAGGAGGAGGTCATTCAGCCCCTCGAGCCTGTTACACAGGAACAGGAGGTGGCCATTCAGCCCCTCGAGCCTGTTACACAGGAACAGGAGGAGGTCATTCAGCCCCTCGAGCCTGTTACATAGGAACAGGAGGAGGCCATTCAGCCTCTCGGGCCTGGTACACAGGAACAGGAGGAGGCCATTCAGCCTCTCGGGCCTTTTACACTGGAACAGGAGGAGGACATTCAGCCCCTCGAGCCTGTTACATAGCAACAGGAGGAGGCCATTCAGCCCCTCGAGCCTGTTACATAGGAACAGGAGGAGGCCATTCAGCCACTCGAGCCTGTTACAAAAGAACAGGAGTAGGCCATTCAGCCCCTCGGGCATGTTACGTCTAGGAACAGAAGGTGGCCATTCAGCCCCTTCAGCCTGTTACACAGGAACAGGAGGAGGCCATTCAGCCCCTCGGGCATGTTACGTAGGAACAGAAGGAGGCCATTCAGCCCCTTCAGCCTGTTACACAGGAACAGGAGGAGGCAATTCAGTCCCTCGAGCCTGTTACACAGGAACAGGAGGAGGCCATTCAGTCCCTCGGTCCTGTTACACAGGAACAGGAGGAGGCCATTCAGCCTCTCGACCCTGTTACATAGGAACAGGAGGAGGCCATTTAGCCCCTCGAACCTGTTACACAGGAACAGGAGGAGCCCATTCAGCCCCTCGAGCCTGTTACATTGGAACAGGAGGAGGCCATTCAGCCCCTCGAGCCTGTTACACGGGAACAGGAGGCCATTTAGCCCCTCGAGCCCGTTACACAGGAACAGGAGGACGTCATTCAGCCCCTCGAGTCTGTTACACAGGAACAGGAGGTGGCCATTCAGCCTCTTGAGCCTGTTACACAGGAACAGGAGGAGGATATTCAGCCCCTCGAGCCTGTGACACAGGATCAGGAGAAGGCCATTCAGCTCCTCGAGCTTGTGACAAAGGAACAGGAGGAGCCCATTCAGCCCCTCGAGCCTGTGACAAAAGAACAGGAGGCCATTCAGCCCCTCGAGCCTGTTACACAGGAACAGGAGGAGGCCATTCAGCCCTTCGAGCCAGTTACACAGGAACAGGAGGAGGCCATTCAGCCCCTCGAGCCTGTTACACAGGAACAGGATGAAGCTATTCATCCCCTCGAGCCTGTGACACAGGAACAGGAGGAAGTTATTCAGCCCCTTAAGTTGTTACACAGGAACAGGAGGAGGCCATTCAGCCCCTCGAGCCTGTTACACAGGAACAGGAGGAGGCCATTCATCTCCTCGAGCCTCATACACAGGAACAGGAGAGGGCCATTTAGCCCCTCGAGCCTGCTACACGGGAACAGGAAGAGGCCATTCAGCTCTTCGAACCTGTTACACAGGAACAGGAGGAGGTCATTCAGCCCCTCGGTCTTGTTACATAGGAACAGGAGGAGGCCATTCAGTCCCTCGGTCCTGTTACACAGGAACAGGAGGAGGCCATTCAGTCCCTCGGTCCTGTTACACAGGAACAGGAGGAGGCCATTCAGTCCCTCGGTCCTGTTACACAGGAACAGGAGGAGGCCATTCAGTCCCTCGGTCCTGTTACACAGGAACAGGAGGAGGCCATTCAGCCTGTCGAGTCTGTTACATAGGAACAGGAGTCCATTTAGCCCCTCGGGCCTGTTACACAGTAAGAGGAGGAGGCCATTCAGATTCTTGAGCCTGTTACGTAGGAACAGGAGGAGGCCATTCAGCTCCTCGAGCTTGTTGCAAAGGAACAGGAGGAGGCCATTCAGCCCCTCGAGCCTGTTACAAAGGAACAGGAGGAGGCCATTCAGCCCCTCGAGCCTGTTACAAAGGAACAGGAGGAGGCCATTCAGCCCCTCGAGCCTGTTACATAGGAACAGGAGTCCATTTAGCCCCTCGGGCCTGTTACACAGTAAGAGGAGGAGGCCATTCAGAATCTTGAGCCTGTTACGTAGGAACAGGAGGAGGCCATTCAGCCCCTCGACCCTGTTACACGGGAACAGGAGGAGGCCATTCAGTCCCTTGAGCCTGTTACATAGGAACAGGAGAAGACCCATTCAGCCCCTCGACCCTGTTACACGGGAACAGGAGGAGGCCATTCAGCCCCTCGAGCCTGTTACATAGGAACAGGAGGAGGCCATTCAGCCCCTCGAGCTTGTCACATAGGAACAGGAGGAGGCCCATTCAGCCCCTTGAGCCTGTTACACAGGAACAGGAGGCCATTCAGCCCCTTGAGCCTGTTACACAGGAACAGGAGGAGGCCATTCAGTCCCTCGAGCCTGTTACACAGGAACAGAAGGAGGCCATTCAGCCCCTCGAGCCTGTTACACAGGAACAGGAGGAGGCCATTCAGTCCCTCGAGCCTGTTACACAGGAACAGGAGGAGGCCATTCAGTCCCTCGAGCCTGTTACACAGGAACAGGAGGAGGCCATTCAGTCCCTCGAGCCTGTTACACAGGAACAGGAGGAGGCCATTCAGTCTCTCGACCCTGTTACACAGGAACAGGAGGAGGCCATTTAGCCCCTCGAACCTGTTACACAGGAACAGGAGGAGCCCATTCAGCCCCTCGAGCCTGTTATATTGGAACAGGAGGAGGCCATTCAGCCCCTCGAGCCTGTTACACGGGAACAGGAGGCCATTTAGCCCCTCGAGCCCGTTACACAGGAACAGGAGGACGTCATTCAGCCCCTCGAGTCTGTTACACAGGAACAGGAGGTGGCCATTCAGCCCCTCGAGCCTGTTACACAGGAACAGGAGGAGGATATTCAGCCCCTCGAGCCTGTTACACAGGATCAGGAGAAGGCCATTCAGCCCTTCGAGCCAGTTACACAGGAACAGGAGGAGGCCATTCAGCCCCTCGAGCCTGTTACAGAAGAACAGGAGGCCATTCAGCCCCTCGAGCCAGTTACACAGGAACAGGAGGAGGCCATACAGCCCTTCGAGCCAGTGACACAGGAACAGGAGGAGGCCATTCAGACTCGCGAGCCTGTTACACAGGAACAGGAGGAGGCCATTCAGCCCCTCGAGCCTGTTACACAGGAACAGGAGGAGGCCATTCATCTCCTCGAACCTGTTCCACAGGAAAAGGAGGAGGCCATTCAGCCCCTCGAGCCTGTTACACAGGAACAGGAGGAGGCCATTCATTCCGTCGGGCCTCATACACAGGAACAGGAGAGGGCCATTTAGCCCCTCGAGCCTGTTACACGGGAACAGGAAGAGGCCATTCAGCCCTTCGAGCCTGTTACACAGGAACAGGAGGTGGCCATTCAGCCCCTCGAGCCTGTTACATGGGAACAGGAGGAGGTCATTCAGCCCCTCGAGCCTGTTACATAGGAACAGGAGGAGGCCATTCAGCCTCTCGGGCCTTTTGCACTGGAACAGGAGGAGGACATTCAGCCCCTCGAGCCTGTTACATAGGAACAGGAGGAGGCCATTCAGCCCCTCGAGCCTGTTATATAGGAACAGGAGGAGGCCATTCAGCCTCTCGGGCCTGTTACACAGCAACAGGAGTAGGCCATTCAGCCCTTCGAGCCTGTTACACAGTAAGAGGAGGAGGCCATTCAGAATCTTGAGCCTGTTACGTTGGAACAGGAGGCCATTTAGCCCCTCGGGCCTGTTATACAGTAAGAGGAGGAGGCCATTCAGAATCTTGAGCCTGTTACGTAGGAACAGGAGGAGGCCATTCAGCCCCTCGAGCCTGTTACAAAGGAACAGGAGGAGGCCATTCAGCCCCTCGAGCCTGTTACATACGAACAGGAGGCCATTCAGCCCCTCGAGCCTGTTACATAGGAACAGGAGGAGGCCATTCAGCCCCTCGACCCTGTTACACGGGAACAGGAGGAGGCCATTCATCCCCTCGGGCCTATTACACAGTAAGAGGAGGAGGCCATTCAGAATCTTGAGCCTGTTACGTTGGAACAGGAGGAGGCCATTCAGCTCCTCGAGCTTGTTACAAAGGAACAGGAGGAGGCCATTCAGCCCCTCGAGCCTGTTACACAGGAACAGGAGGAGGCCATTCAGCCCGTCGAGCCTGTTACAAAAGAACAGGAGGCCATTCAGCCCCTCGAGCCTGTTACACAGGAACAGGAGGAGGCCATTCAGCCCTTCGAGCCTGTTACACAGGAACAGGAGGAGGCCATTCAGACTCGCGAAACCTGTTACACAGGAACAGGAGGAGGCCATTCAGCCCCTCGAGCATGTTACACAGGAACAGGAGGAAGTTATTCAGCCCCTTAAGTTGTTACACAGGAACAGGAGGAGGCCATTCAGCCCCTCGAGCCTGTTACACAGGAACAGGAGGAGGCCATTCAGCCCTTCGAGCCTGTTACACAGGAACAGGAGGAGGCCATTCAGCCCCTCGAGCCTGTTACATAGGAACAGGAGGAGGCCATTCAGCCCCTTGGGCCTGTTACACAGGAACAAAAGGAGGCCATTCAGCTTCTCGAGCCTGTTACAAGGAACAGGAGGAGCCCATTCTGCCCCTCGAGCCTGTTACATTGGAACAGGAGGAGGCCATTCAGCCCCTCGAGCCTGTTACACGGGAACAGGAGGCCATTTAGCCCCTCGAGCCTGTTACACCGGAACAGGAGCAGGCCATTCAGCCCCTCGAGTCTGTTACACAGGAACAGGAGGAGGCAATTCAGCCCCTCGAGTCTGTTACACAGGAACAGGAGGAGGCCATTCAGCCCCTCGAGCCTGTTACACAGGAACAGGAGAAGGCCATTCAGCTCCTCGAGTTTGTTACAAAGGAACAGGAGGAGGCCATTCAGCCCCTCAAGCCTGTTACAAAAGAACAGGAGGCCATTCAGCCCCTCGGGTCTGTTACACAGGAACAGGAGGAGGCCATTCAGCCCCTTTGAGCCTGTTAAATAGAAGCTGAAGGAAGCCATTCAGCCCCTCGAATCTGTTGCACAGGAAAAGAGGAGGCCATTCAGCCCCTCGAGCCTGTTAAACAGGAACAGGAGGAGGCCATTCAGCATCTCGGGCCTTTTGCACTGGAACTGGAAGAGGCCATTCAGCCCCTCGAGCCTGTTACACAGGAACAGGAGGAGGCCATTCAGCCACTCGAACCTGTGACACAGGAAAGGGAGGAAGCTATTCAGCCCCTCGGGCCTGTTACACAGGAACAGGTGGATGCCATTCAGCCCCTCGGTCCTGTTACACAGTAAGAGGAGGAGGCCATTCAGAATCTTGAGCCTGTTACGTTAGAACAGGAGAAGGCCATTCAGCTCCTCGAGCTTGTTACAAAGGAACAGGAGGAGGCCATTCAGCCCCTCGAGCCTGTTACACAGGAACAGGAGGAGGCCATTCAGCCCCTCGAGCCTGTTGCACGGAAACAGGAGGAGGCCATTCAGCCCCTCGAGCCTGTTACACAGGAACAGGAGGAGGCCATTCAGCAACTCGAGCCTGTTACATAGGAACAGGAGGCCATTCAGCCCCTCGAGCTTGTTACAAAGGAACAGGAGGAGGCCATTCAACCCCTCGAGCCTGTTACATAGGAACAGGAGGAGGCCATTCAGCCTCTCGAGCCTGTTACACAGGAACAGGAGGAGGCCATTCAGCCCCTCGGGCCTGTTACACAGGAACAGGAGGAGGCCATTCAGCACCTCGGGCTTGTTACACAGGAACAGGAGGAGGCCGTTCAGCCCATCGAGCCACTTACACAGGAAAAGGAGGAGGCCATTCAGCCCCTCGAGCCTGTTACATAGGAATAGGAGGAGGCCATTCAGCCTCTCGAGCCTGTTACGCAGGAACAGGAGGAGGCCATTCAGCTCCCTTTAGCCTGTCAGACAGGAACAGGAGGGGGCATTCAACCCCTCGACCCTGTAACACAAATAGGAGGAGGCCATTCAGCCCCTCGAGCCTGTTACACAGGAACAGGAGGAGGCCATTCAGCCTCTCGGGCCTTTTGCACTGGAACAGGAGGAGGACATTCAGCCCCTCGACCCTGTTACACAGGAACAGGAGGAGGCCATTCAACCCCTCGAGCCTGTTGCACAGGAACAGGAGGAGGCCATTCAGCCCATCGGGCGTGCTACACAGGAACAGGAGGAGGCCATTCAAAATCTTTAGCCTGTCACATAGGAACAGGAGGAGGCCATTCAAAATCTTTAGCCTGTTACACAGGAACAGGAGGAGGCCATTCAGCCCCTCGAGCCTGTTACATAGGAACAGGAGGAGGGCATTCAGCCCCTCGAGCCTGTTACACAGGAACAGGAGGAGGCCATTCAGTCCCTCGGTCCTGTTACACAGGAACAGGAGGAGGCCATTCAGCCGCTCGAGACTGTTACACAGGAACAGGAGGAAGCCATTCAGCACCTCGAGCCTGTTGCACAGGAACAGGAGGAGGCCATTCAGCCCATCGGGCGTGCTACACAGGAACAGGAGGAGGCCATTCAAAATCTTTAGCCTGTCACATAGGAACAGGAGGAGGCCATTCAAAATCTTTAGCCTGTTACACAGGAACAGGAGGAGGCCATTCTGCCCCTCGAGCCTGTTACATTGGAACAGGAGGAGGCCATTCAGCCCCTCGAGCCTATACACGGGAACAGGAGGCCATTTAGCCCCTCGAGCCTGTTACACCGGAACAGGAGCAGGCCATTCAGCCCCTCGAGTCTGTTACACAGGAACAGGAGGAGTCAATTCAGCCCCTCGAGTCTGTTACACAGGAACAGGAGGAGGCCATTCAGCCCCTCGAGCCTGTTACACAGGAACAGGAGAAGGCCATTCAGCTCCTCGAGTTTGTTACAAAGGAACAGGAGGAGGCCATTCAGCCCCTCGAGCCTGTTACAAAAGAACAGGAGGCCATTCAGCCCCTCGGGTCTGTGACACAGGAACAGGAAGAGGCCATTCAGCCCCTCGAGCCTGTTACACAGGAACAGGAGGAGGCCATTCAGCCCCTCGAACCTGTTACACAGAGACAGGAGGAGGCCATTCAGCCCCTTTGAGCCTGTTAAATAGAAGCTGAAGGAAGCCATTCAGCCCCTCGAATCTGTTGCACAGGAAAAGAGGAGGCCATTCAGCCCCTCGAGCCTGTTAAACAGGAACAGGAGGAGGCCATTCAGCATCTCGGGCCTTTTGCACTGGAACTGGAAGAGGCCATTCAGCCCCTCGAGCCTGTTACACAGGAACAGGAGGAGGCCATTCAGCCACTCGAACCTGTGACACAGGAAAGGGAGGAAGCTATTCAGCCCCTCGGGCCTGTTACACAGGAACAGGTGGATGCCATTCAGCCCCTCGGTCCTGTTACACAGTAAGAGGAGGAGGCCATTCAGAATCTTGAGCCTGTTACGTTAGAACAGGAGAAGGCCATTCAGCTCCTCGAGCTTGTTACAAAGGAACAGGAGGAGGCCATTCAACCCCTCGAGCCTGTTACATAGGAACAGGAGGAGGCCATTCAGCCTCTCGAGCCTGTTACACAGGAACAGGAGGAGGCCATATAGCCCCTCGGGCCTGTTACACAGGAACAGGAGGAGGCCATTCAGCACCTCGGGCTTGTTACACAGGAACAGGAGGAGGCCGTTCAGCCCATCGAGCCACTTACACAGGAAAAGGAGGAGGCCATTCAGCCCCTCGAGCCTGTTACATAGGAATAGGAGGAGGCCATTCAGCCTCTCGAGCCTGTTATGCAGGAACAGGAGGAGGCCATTCAGCTCCCTTTAGCCTGTCAGACAGGAACAGGAGGGGGCATTCAACCCCTCGACCCTGTAACACAAATAGGAGGAGGCCATTCAGCCCCTCGAGCCTGTTACACAGGAACAGGAGGAGGCCATTCAGCCTCTCGGGCCTTTTGCACTGGAACAGGAGGAGGACATTCAGCCCCTCGACCCTGTTACACAGGAACAGGAGGAGGCCATTCAACCCCTCGAGCCTGTTGCACAGGAACAGGAGGAGGCCATTCAGCCCATCGGGCGTGCTACACAGGAACAGGAGGAGGCCATTCAAAATCTTTAGCCTGTCACATAGGAACAGGAGGAGGCCATTCAAAATCTTTAGCCTGTTACACAGGAACAGGAGGAGGCCATTCAGCCCCTCGAGCCTGTTACATAGGAACAGGAGGAGGGCATTCAGCCCCTCGAGCCTGTTACACAGGAACAGGAGGAGGCCATTCAGTCCCTCGGTCCTGTTACACAGGAACAGGAGGAGGCCATTCAGCCGCTCGAGACTGTTACACAGGAACAGGAGGAAGCCATTCAGCACCTCGAGCCTGTTGCACAGGAACAGGAGGAGGCCATTCAGCCCATCGGGCGTGCTACACAGGAACAGGAGGAGGCCATTCAAAATCTTTAGCCTGTCACATAGGAACAGGAGGAGGCCATTCAAAATCTTTAGCCTGTTACACAGGAACAGGAGGAGGCCATTCTGCCCCTCGAGCCTGTTACATTGGAACAGGAGGAGGCCATTCTGCCCCTCGAGCCTGTTACACCGGAACAGGAGCAGGCCATTCATCCCCTCGAGTCTGTTACACAGGAACAGGAGGAGGCAATTCAGCCCCTCGAGTCTGTTACACAGGAACAGGAGGAGGCCATTCAGCCCCTCGAGCCTGTTACACAGGAACAGGAGAAGGCCATTCAGCTCCTCGAGTTTGTTACAAAGGAACAGGAGGAGGCCATTCAGCCCCTCGAGCCTGTTACAAAAGAACAGGAGGCCATTCAGCCCCTCGGGTCTGTTACACAGGAACAGGAAGAGGCCATTCAGCCCCTCGAGGCTGTTACACAGGAACAGGAGGAGGCCATTCAGCCCCTCGAACCTGTTACACAGAGACAGGAGGAGGCCATTCAGCCCCTTTGAGCCTGTTAAATAGAAGCTGAAGGAAGCCATTCAGCCCCTCGAATCTGTTGCACAGGAAAAGAGGAGGCCATTCAGCCCCTCGAGCCTGTTAAACAGGAACAGGAGGAGGCCATTCAGCATCTCGGGCCGTTTGCACTGGAACTGGAAGAGGCCATTCAGCCCCTCGAGCCTGTTACACAGGAACAGGAGGAGGCCATTCAGCCACTCGAGCCTGTTACACAGGAACAGGAGGAGGCCATTCAGCCCCTCGGTCCTGTTACACAGTAAGAGGAGGAGGCCATTCAGAATCTTGAGCCTGTTACGTTAGAACAGGAGAAGGCCATTCAGCTCCTCGAGCTTGTTACAAAGGAACAGGAGGAGGCCATTCAGCCCCTCGAGCCTGTTACACAGGAACAGGAGGAGGCCATTCAGCACCTCGAGCCTGTTACACAGGAACAGGAGGAGGCCATTCAGCCCCTCGAGCTTGTTACACAGGAACAGGAGGAGGCCATTCAGAATCTTGAGCCTGTTACGTAGGAACAGGAAGAGGCCATTCAGCTCCTCGAGCTTGTTACAAAGGAACAGGAGGAGGCCATTCAGTCCCTCGAGCTTGTTACACAGGAACAGGAGGAGGCCATTCAGCCCCTCGAGCCTGTTGCACGGAAACAGGAGGAGGCCATTCAACCCCTCGAGCCTGTTACATAGGAACAGGAGGAGGCCATTCAGCCTCTCGAGCCTGTTACACAGGAACAGGAGGAGGCCATTCAGCCCCTCGGGCCTGTTACACAGGAACAGGAGGAGGCCATTCAGCACCTCGGGCTTGTTACACAGGAACAGGAGGAGGCCGTTCAGCCCATCGAGCCACTTACACAGGAAAAGGAGGAGGCCATTCAGCCCCTCGAGCCTGTTACATAGGAATAGGAGGAGGCCATTCAGCCTCTCGAGCCTGTTACGCAGGAACAGGAGGAGGCCATTCAGCTCCCTTTAGCCTGTCAGACAGGAACAGGAGGGGGCATTCAACCCCTCGACCCTGTAACACAAATAGGAGGAGGCCATTCAGCCCCTCGAGCCTGTTACACAGGAACAGGAGGAGGCCATTCAGCCTCTCGGGCCTTTTGCACTGGAACAGGAGGAGGACATTCAGCCCCTCGACCCTGTTACACAGGAACAGGAGGAGGCCATTCAACCCCTCGAGCCTGTTGCACAGGAACAGGAGGAGGCCATTCAGCCCATCGGGCGTGCTACACAGGAACAGGAGGAGGCCATTCAAAATCTTTAGCCTGTCACATAGGAACAGGAGGAGGCCATTCAAAATCTTTAGCCTGTTACACAGGAACAGGAGGAGGCCATTCAGCCCCTCGAGCCTGTTACATAGGAACAGGAGGAGGGCATTCAGCCCCTCGAGCCTGTTACACAGGAACAGGAGGAGGCCATTCAGTCCCTCGGTCCTGTTACACAGGAACAGGAGGAGGCCATTCAGCCGCTCGAGACTGTTACACAGGAACAGGAGGAAGCCATTCAGCACCTCGAGCCTGTTACACAGGATCAGGAGGAGGCCATTCAGTCCCTCGGTCCTGTTACACAGAAACAGGAGGAGGCCATTCAGCCGCTCGAGACTGTTACACAGGAACAGGAGGAAGCCATTCAGCCCCTCGAGCTTGTTACACAGGAACAGGAGGAGGCCATTCAGCCCATCGAGCCTGTTACACAGGATCAGGAGGAGGCCATTCAGCCTGTCGAGTCTGTTACATAGGAACAGGAGTCCATTTAGCCCCTCGGGCCTGTTACACAGTAAGAGGAGGAAGCCATTCAGAATCTTGAGCCTGTTACACAGGAACAGGAGGAAGCCATTCAGCCCCTCGAGCCTGTTACACAGGAACAGGAGGAGGTCATTCAGCCCCTCGAGCCTTTTGCACTGGAACAGGAAGAGGCCATTCAGCCCCTCGAGCCTGTTACACAGGAACAGGAGGAGGCCATTCAGCCACTCGAACCTGTGACACAGGAAAGGGAGGAAGCTATTCAGCCCCTCGAGCTTGTTACAAAGGAACAGGAGGAGGCCATTCAGCCCCTCGAGCCTGTTACACAGGAACAGGAGGAGGCCATTCAGCACCTCGAGCCTGTTACACAGGAACAGGAGGAGGCCATTCAGCCCCTCGAGCTTGTTACACAGGAACAGGAGGAGGCCATTCAGCAACTCGAGCCTGTTACATAGGAACAGGAGGCCATTCAGCCCCTCGAGCTTGTTACAAAGGAACAGGAGGAGGCCATTCAACCCCTCGAGCCTGTTACATAGGAACAGGAGGAGGCCATTCAGCCTCTCGAGCCTGTTACACAGGAACAGGAGGAGGCCATTCAGCCCCTCGGGCCTGTTACACAGGAACAGGAGGAGGCCATTCAGCCCATCGAGCCACTTACACAGGAAAAGGAGGAGGCCATTCAGCCCCTCGAGCCTGTTACATAGGAATAGGAGGAGGCCATTCAGCCCCTCGAGCCTGTAACATAGGAACAGGAGGAGACTATTCAGCCAATCGAGCCTGTTACACAGGAACAGGAGGAGGCCATTCAGCCCCTTGAGCCTGTTACATACGAAAAGGAGGAGGCCATTCAACCACTTGAGCCTGTTACACAGGAACAGGAGGAGGCCATTCAGCCCCTTGAGCCTGTTACATACGAAAAGGAGGAGGCCATTCAGCCCCTCGAGCCTGTTACACAGTAACAGGAGGACACCATTCAGCCCCTCGGGTCTGTTACACGGGAACAGGAGGAGGCCATTCAGCCTCTCGGGTCTGTTACACAGGAACAGGAGGAGGCCATTCAGCCCCTCGAGCCTGTTACACAGGAACAGGAGGAGGCCATTCAGCCCCTCGAGCCTGTTAGAGAGGAACAGGAGGAGGCCATTCAGCCCCTCGAGCCTGTCACATAGGAACAGGAGGAGGCCATTCAGCCCCTCGAGCCTGTTACAGAGGAACAGGAGGAGGCCATTCAGCCCCTCGAGCCTGTCACATAGGAACAGGAGGAGGCCATTCAGCCACTCGGGCCTGTTACACTGGAACAGGAGGCCATTTAGCCCCTCGAGCCCGTTACACAGGAACAGGAGGAGGCCATTCAGCCCTTTGAGCCTGTTACACAGGAACAGGAGGAGGCCATTCAGCCCTTCGAGCCTGTTACACAGGAACAGGAGGAGGCCATTCCGACTCGCGAGCCTGTTACACAGGAACAGGAGGTGGCCATTCAGCCCCTCGAGCCTGTTACACAGGAACAGGATGAAGCTATTCATCCCCTCAAGCCTGTGACACAGGAACAGGAGGAAGTTATTCAGCCCCTTAAGTTGTTACACAGGAACAGGAGGAGGCCATTCAGCCCCTCGAGCCTGTTACATAGGAAAAGGAGGAGGCCATACAGCCCTTCGAGCCTGTTACACAGGAACAGGAGGAGGCCATTGAGCCCTTCGAGCCTGTTACACAGGAACAGGAGGAGGCCATTCAGCCCCTCGAGCCTGTTACACAGGAACAGGAGAAGCCCATTCAGCCCCTCGAGCCTGTTACACAGGAACAGGAGGAGGCCATTCAGCCCCTTGAGATTGTTACACAGGAACAGGAGGAGGCCATTCTGCCCCTTGAGCCTGTTACATAGGAACAGGAGGAGGCCATTCAGCCCCTTGAGCCTGTTACACAGGAACAGGAGGAGGCCATTCAGCCCCTTGAGATTGTTACACAGGAACAGGAGGAGGCTATTCAGCCCCTTGAGCCTGTTACATAGGAACAGGAAGAGGCCATTCAGCACCTCGGGCCTGTTACATAGGAACAGGAGGAGGCCATTCAGTCCCTCGAGCCTGTTACACAGGAACAGGAGGAGGACATTCAGCCCCTCGAGCCTGTTACATCGGGACAGGAGGAGGCCATTCAGCCCTTCGAGCCTGTTACACAGGAACAGGAAGAGGCCATTCAGCCCCGCGAGCCTGTTACATCGGGACAGGAGGAGGCCATTCAGTCCCTCGAGCCTGTTACACAGGAACAGGAGGAGGACATTCAGCCCCTCGAGCCTGTTACATAGGAACAGGAGGAGTCCATTCAGCCCTTCGAGCCTGTTACACTGGAACAGGAGGAGGCCATTCAGCCCCTCGAGCCTGTTACACAGGAACAGGAGGAGGCCATTCAGCCCCTCGAGCCTGTAACATAGGAACAGGAGGAGGCCATTCAGCCCCTCGAGCCTGTAACATAGGAACAGGAGAAGGCCATTCAGCCAGTCGGGCCTGTAACATAGGAACAGGAGGAGGCCATTCAGCCCCTCGAGCCTGTTACATAGGAACAGGAGGAGGACATTCAGCCCCTCGAGCCTGTTACATCGGGACAGGAGGAGGCCATTCAGCCCTTCGAGCCTGTTACACAGGAACAGGAAGAGGCCATTCAGCACCTCGGGCCTGTTACATAGGAACAGGAGGAGGCCATTCAGTCCCTCGAGCCTGTTACACAGGAACAGGAGGAGGACATTCAGCCCCTCGAGCCTGTTACATCGGGACAGGAGGAGGCCATTCAGCCCTTCGAGCCTGTTACACAGGAACAGGAAGAGGCCATTCAGCACCTCGAGCCTGTTACACAGGATCAGGAGGAGGCCATTCAGTCCCTCGGTCCTGTTACACAGAAACAGGAGGAGGCCATTCAGCCGCTCGAGACTGTTACACAGGAACAGGAGGAAGCCATTCAGCCCCTCGAGCTTGTTACACAGGAACAGGAGGAGGCCATTCAGCCCATCGAGCCTGTTACACAGGATCAGGAGGAGGCCATTCAGCCTGTCGAGTCTGTTACATCGGAACAGGAGTCCATTTAGCCCCTCGGGCCTGTTACACAGTAAGAGGAGGAAGCCATTCAGAATCTTGAGCCTGTTACACAGGAACAGGAGGAAGCCATTCAGCCCCTCGAGCCTGTTACACAGGAACAGGAGGAGGCCATTCAGCCACTCGAACCTGTGACACAGGAAAGGGAGGAAGCTATTCAGCCCCTCGAGCTTGTTACAAAGGAACAGGAGGAGGCCATTCAGCCCCTCGAGCCTGTTACACAGGAACAGGAGGAGGCCATTCAGCACCTCGAGCCTGTTACACAGGAACAGGAGGAGGCCATTCAGCCCCTCGAGCTTGTTACACAGGAACAGGAGGAGGCCATTCAGCAACTCGAGCCTGTTACATAGGAACAGGAGGCCATTCAGCCCCTCGAGCTTGTTACAAAGGAACAGGAGGAGGCCATTCAACCCCTCGAGCCTGTTACATAG
This sequence comes from Pristiophorus japonicus, assembly GCF_044704955.1. NCBI lineage: Eukaryota > Metazoa > Chordata > Chondrichthyes > Pristiophoridae > Pristiophorus > Pristiophorus japonicus. Next base: position 467,253 of record NW_027254351.1, on the reverse strand, counting down.
GAACAGGAGGAGGCCATTCAGCCTCTCGAGCCTGTTACACAGGAACAGGAGGAGGCCATTCAGCCCCTCGGGCCTGTTACACAGGAACAGGAGGAGGCCATTCAGCCCATCGAGCCACTTACACAGGAAAAGGAGGAGGCCATTCAGCCCCTCGAGCCTGTTACATAGGAATAGGAGGAGGCCATTCAGCCCCTCGAGCCTGTAACATAGGAACAGGAGGAGACTATTCAGCCAATCGAGCCTGTTACACAGGAACAGGAGGAGGCCATTCAGCCCCTTGAGCCTGTTACATACGAAAAGGAGGAGGCCATTCAACCACTTGAGCCTGTTACACAGGAACAGGAGGAGGCCATTCAGCCCCTTGAGCCTGTTACATACGAAAAGGAGGAGGCCATTCAGCCCCTCGAGCCTGTTACACAGTAACAGGAGGACACCATTCAGCCCCTCGGGTCTGTTACACGGGAACAGGAGGAGGCCATTCAGCCTCTCGGGTCTGTTACACAGGAACAGGAGGAGGCCATTCAGCCCCTCGAGCCTGTTACACAGGAACAGGAGGAGGCCATTCAGCCCCTCGAGCCTGTTACATAGGAACAGGAGGAGGGCATTCAGCCCCTCGAGCCTGTTACACAGGAACAGGAGGAGGCCATTCAGTCCCTCGGTCCTGTTACACAGGAACAGGAGGAGGCCATTCAGCCGCTCGAGACTGTTACACAGGAACAGGAGGAAGCCATTCAGCACCTCGAGCCTGTTACACAGGATCAGGAGGAGGCCATTCAGTCCCTCGGTCCTGTTACACAGAAACAGGAGGAGGCCATTCAGCCGCTCGAGACTGTTACACAGGAACAGGAGGAAGCCATTCAGCCCCTCGAGCTTGTTACACAGGAACAGGAGGAGGCCATTCAGCCCATCGAGCCTGTTACACAGGATCAGGAGGAGGCCATTCAGCCTGTCGAGTCTGTTACATAGGAACAGGAGTCCATTTAGCCCCTCGGGCCTGTTACACAGTAAGAGGAGGAAGCCATTCAGAATCTTGAGCCTGTTACACAGGAACAGGAGGAAGCCATTCAGCCCCTCGAGCCTGTTACACAGGAACAGGAGGAGGTCATTCAGCCCCTCGAGCCTTTTGCACTGGAACAGGAAGAGGCCATTCAGCCCCTTGAGCCTGTTACACAGGAACAGGAGGAGGCCATTCAGCCACTCGAACCTGTGACACAGGAAAGGGAGGAAGCTATTCAGCCCCTCGAGCTTGTTACAAAGGAACAGGAGGAGGCCATTCAGCCCCTCGAGCCTGTTACACAGGAACAGGAGGAGGCCATTCAGCACCTCGAGCCTGTTACACAGGAACAGGAGGAGGCCATTCAGCCCCTCGAGCTTGTTACACAGGAACAGGAGGAGGCCATTCAGCAACTCGAGCCTGTTACATAGGAACAGGAGGCCATTCAGCCCCTCGAGCTTGTTACAAAGGAACAGGAGGAGGCCATTCAGCCTCTCGAGCCTGTTACACAGGAACAGGAGGAGGCCATTCAGCCCCTCGGGCCTGTTACACAGGAACAGGAGGAGGCCATTCAGCCCATCGAGCCACTTACACAGGAAAAGGAGGAGGCCATTCAGCCCCTCGAGCCTGTTACATAGGAATAGGAGGAGGCCATTCAGCCCCTCGAGCCTGTAACATAGGAACAGGAGGAGACTATTCAGCCAATCGAGCCTGTTACACAGGAACAGGAGGAGGCCATTCAGCCCCTTGAGCCTGTTACATACGAAAAGGAGGAGGCCATTCAACCACTTGAGCCTGTTACACAGGAACAGGAGGAGGCCATTCAGCCCCTTGAGCCTGTTACATACGAAAAGGAGGAGGCCATTCAGCCCCTCGAGCCTGTTACACAGTAACAGGAGGACACCATTCAGCCCCTCGGGTCTGTTACACGGGAACAGGAGGAGGCCATTCAGCCTCTCGGGTCTGTTACACAGGAACAGGAGGAGGCCATTCAGCCCCTCGAGCCTGTTACACAGGAACAGGAGGAGGCCATTCAGCCCCTCGAGCCTGTTAGAGAGGAACAGGAGGAGGCCATTCAGCCCCTCGAGCCTGTCACATAGGAACAGGAGGAGGCCATTCAGCCCCTCGAGCCTGTTACAGAGGAACAGGAGGAGGCCATTCAGCCCCTCGAGCCTGTCACATAGGAACAGGAGGAGGCCATTCAGCCACTCGGGCCTGTTACACTGGAACAGGAGGCCATTTAGCCCCTCGAGCCCGTTACACAGGAACAGGAGGAGGCCATTCAGCCCTTTGAGCCTGTTACACAGGAACAGGAGGAGGCCATTCAGCCCTTCGAGCCTGTTACACAGGAACAGGAGGAGGCCATTCCGACTCGCGAGCCTGTTACACAGGAACAGGAGGTGGCCATTCAGCCCCTCGAGCCTGTTACACAGGAACAGGATGAAGCTATTCATCCCCTCAAGCCTGTGACACAGGAACAGGAGGAAGTTATTCAGCCCCTTAAGTTGTTACACAGGAACAGGAGGAGGCCATTCAGCCCCTCGAGCCTGTTACATAGGAAAAGGAGGAGGCCATACAGCCCTTCGAGCCTGTTACACAGGAACAGGAGGAGGCCATTGAGCCCTTCGAGCCTGTTACACAGGAACAGGAGGAGGCCATTCAGCCCCTCGAGCCTGTTACACAGGAACAGGAGAAGCCCATTCAGCCCCTCGAGCCTGTTACACAGGAACAGGAGGAGGCCATTCAGCCCCTTGAGATTGTTACACAGGAACAGGAGGAGGCCATTCTGCCCCTTGAGCCTGTTACATAGGAACAGGAGGAGGCCATTCAGCCCCTTGAGCCTGTTACACAGGAACAGGAGGAGGCCATTCAGCCCCTTGAGATTGTTACACAGGAACAGGAGGAGGCTATTCAGCCCCTTGAGCCTGTTACATAGGAACAGGAAGAGGCCATTCAGCACCTCGGGCCTGTTACATAGGAACAGGAGGAGGCCATTCAGTCCCTCGAGCCTGTTACACAGGAACAGGAGGAGGACATTCAGCCCCTCGAGCCTGTTACATCGGGACAGGAGGAGGCCATTCAGCCCTTCGAGCCTGTTACACAGGAACAGGAAGAGGCCATTCAGCCCCGCGAGCCTGTTACATCGGGACAGGAGGAGGCCATTCAGTCCCTCGAGCCTGTTACACAGGAACAGGAGGAGGACATTCAGCCCCTCGAGCCTGTTACATAGGAACAGGAGGAGTCCATTCAGCCCTTCGAGCCTGTTACACTGGAACAGGAGGAGGCCATTCAGCCCCTCGAGCCTGTTACACAGGAACAGGAGGAGGCCATTCAGCCCCTCGAGCCTGTAACATAGGAACAGGAGGAGGCCATTCAGCCCCTCGAGCCTGTAACATAGGAACAGGAGGAGGCCATTCAGCCAGTCGGGCCTGTAACATAGGAACAGGAGGAGGCCATTCAGCCAGTCGGGCCTGTTACATAGGCACAGGAGGAGACTATTCAGCCAATCGAGCCTGTTACACAGGAACAGGAGGAGGCCATTCAGCCCCTTGAGCCTGTTACATACGAAAAGGAGGAGGCCATTCAACCACTTGAGCCTGTTACACAGGAACAGGAGGAGGCCATTCAGCCCCTTGAGCCTGTTACATACGAAAAGGAGGAGGCCATTCAGCCCCTCGAGCCTGTTACACAGTAACAGGAGGACACCATTCAGCCCCTCGGGTCTGTTACACGGGAACAGGAGGAGGCCATTCAGCCTCTCGGGTCTGTTACACAGGAACAGGAGGAGGCCATTCAGCCCCTCGAGCCTGTTACACAGGAACAGGGGGAGGCCATTCAGCCCCTCGAGCCTGTCACATAGGAACAGGAAGAGGCCATTCAGCCCTTCGAGCCTGTTACACAGGATCAGGAGGTGGCCATTCAGCCCCTCGAGCCTGTTACATGGGAACAGGAGGAGGCAATTCAGCCTCTCGGGCCTGTTACACAGCAACAGGAGGAGGTAATTCAGCCCCTCGAGCCTGTTACATAGGAACAGGAGGAGGCCATTCAGCCTCTCGGGCCTGTTACACAGGAACAGGAGGAGGCCATTCAGCCTCTCGGGCCTTTTGCACTGGAACAGGAGGAGGACATTCAGCCCCTCGAGCCTGTTACATAGGAACAGGAGGAGGCCATTCAGCCCCTCGAGCCTGTTACATAGGAACAGGAGGAGGCCATTCAGCCTCTCGGGCCTGTTACACAGCAACAGGAGTAGGCCATTCAGCCCTTCGAGCCTGTTACACAGTAAGAGGAGGAGGCCATTCAGAATCTTGAGCCTGTTACGTTGGAACAGGAGGAGGCCATTCAAAATCTTTAGCCTGTTACACAGGAACAGGAGGAGGCCATTCAGCCCCCTCGAGCTTGTCACATAGGAACAGGAGGAGGCCATTCAGCACCTCGAGCCTGTTACACAGGAACAGGAGGAGGCCATTCAGCCCTTCGAGCCTGTTACACAGGAACAGGAGGAGGTCATTCAGCCCCTCGGTCCTATTACATAGGAACAGGAGGAGGCCATTCAGTCCCTCGGTCCTGTTACACAGGAACAGGAGGAGGCCATTCAGTCCCTCGGTCCTGTTACACAAGAACAGGAGGAGGCCATTCAGTCCCTCGGTCCTGTTACACAGGAACAGGAGGAGGCCATTCAGTCCCTCGGTCCTGTTACACAGGAACAGGAGGAGGCCATTCAGCCTGTCGAGTCTGTTACATAGGAACAGGAGTCCATTTAGCCCCTCGGGCCTTTTACACAGTAAGAGGAGGAGGCCATTCAGAATCTTGAGCCTGTTACATAGGAACATGAGGAGGCCATTCAGCTCCTCGAGCTTGTTGCAAAGGAACAGGAGGAGGCCATTCAGCCCCTCGAGCCTGTTACAAAGGAACAGGAGGAGGCCATTCAGCCCCTCGAGCCTGTTACAAAGGAACAGGAGGAGGCCATTCAGCCCCTCGAGCCTGTTACATAGGAACAGGAGTCCATTTAGCCCCTCGGGCCTGTTACACAGTAAGAGGAGGAGGCCATTCAGAATCTTGAGCCTGTTACGTAGGAACAGGAGGAGGCCATTCAGCCCCTCGGGCCTGTTACAAAGGAACAGGAGGAGGCCATTCAGCCCCTCGAGCCTGTTACATAGGAATAGGAGGAGGCCATTCAGCCCCTCGAGCCTGTAACATAGGAACAGGAGGAGACTATTCAGCCAATCGAGCCTGTTACACAGGAACAGGAGGAGGCCATTCAGCCCCTTGAGCCTGTTACATACGAAAAGGAGGAGGCCATTCAACCACTTGAGCCTGTTACACAGGAACAGGAGGAGGCCATTCAGCCCCTTGAGCCTGTTACATACGAAAAGGAGGAGGCCATTCAGCCCCTCGAGCCTGTTACACAGTAACAGGAGGACACCATTCAGCCCCTCGGGTCTGTTACACGGGAACAGGAGGAGGCCATTCAGCCTCTCGGGTCTGTTACACAGGAACAGGAGGAGGCCATTCAGCCCCTCGAGCCTGTTACACAGGAACAGGAGGAGGCCATTCAGCCCCTCGAGCCTGTTAGAGAGGAACAGGAGGAGGCCATTCAGCCCCTCGAGCCTGTCACATAGGAACAGGAGGAGGCCATTCAGCCCCTCGAGCCTGTTACAGAGGAACAGGAGGAGGCCATTCAGCCCCTCGAGCCTGTCACATAGGAACAGGAGGAGGCCATTCAGCCACTCGGGCCTGTTACACTGGAACAGGAGGCCATTTAGCCCCTCGAGCCCGTTACACAGGAACAGGAGGAGGCCATTCAGCCCTTTGAGCCTGTTACACAGGAACAGGAGGAGGCCATTCAGCCCTTCGAGCCTGTTACACAGGAACAGGAGGAGGCCATTCCGACTCGCGAGCCTGTTACACAGGAACAGGAGGTGGCCATTCAGCCCCTCGAGCCTGTTACACAGGAACAGGATGAAGCTATTCATCCCCTCAAGCCTGTGACACAGGAACAGGAGGAAGTTATTCAGCCCCTTAAGTTGTTACACAGGAACAGGAGGAGGCCATTCAGCCCCTCGAGCCTGTTACATAGGAAAAGGAGGAGGCCATACAGCCCTTCGAGCCTGTTACACAGGAACAGGAGGAGGCCATTGAGCCCTTCGAGCCTGTTACACAGGAACAGGAGGAGGCCATTCAGCCCCTCGAGCCTGTTACACAGGAACAGGAGAAGCCCATTCAGCCCCTCGAGCCTGTTACACAGGAACAGGAGGAGGCCATTCAGCCCCTTGAGATTGTTACACAGGAACAGGAGGAGGCCATTCTGCCCCTTGAGCCTGTTACATAGGAACAGGAGGAGGCCATTCAGCCCCTTGAGCCTGTTACACAGGAACAGGAGGAGGCCATTCAGCCCCTTGAGATTGTTACACAGGAACAGGAGGAGGCTATTCAGCCCCTTGAGCCTGTTACATAGGAACAGGAAGAGGCCATTCAGCACCTCGGGCCTGTTACATAGGAACAGGAGGAGGCCATTCAGTCCCTCGAGCCTGTTACACAGGAACAGGAGGAGGACATTCAGCCCCTCGAGCCTGTTACATCGGGACAGGAGGAGGCCATTCAGCCCTTCGAGCCTGTTACACAGGAACAGGAAGAGGCCATTCAGCCCCGCGAGCCTGTTACATCGGGACAGGAGGAGGCCATTCAGTCCCTCGAGCCTGTTACACAGGAACAGGAGGAGGACATTCAGCCCCTCGAGCCTGTTACATAGGAACAGGAGGAGTCCATTCAGCCCTTCGAGCCTGTTACACTGGAACAGGAGGAGGCCATTCAGCCCCTCGAGCCTGTTACACAGGAACAGGAGGAGGCCATTCAGCCCCTCGAGCCTGTAACATAGGAACAGGAGGAGGCCATTCAGCCCCTCGAGCCTGTAACATAGGAACAGGAGGAGGCCATTCAGCCAGTCGGGCCTGTAACATAGGAACAGGAGGAGGCCATTCAGCCAGTCGGGCCTGTTACATAGGCACAGGAGGAGACTATTCAGCCAATCGAGCCTGTTACACAGGAACAGGAGGAGGCCATTCAGCCCCTTGAGCCTGTTACATACGAAAAGGAGGAGGCCATTCAACCACTTGAGCCTGTTACACAGGAACAGGAGGAGGCCATTCAGCCCCTTGAGCCTGTTACATACGAAAAGGAGGAGGCCATTCAACCACTTGAGCCTGTTACACAGGAACAGGAGGAGGCCATTCAGCCCCTTGAGCCTGTTACATACGAAAAGGAGGAGGCCATTCAGCCCCTCGAGCCTGTTACACAGTAACAGGAGGACACCATTCAGCCCCTCGGGTCTGTTACACGGGAACAGGAGGAGGCCATTCAGCCTCTCGGGTCTGTTACACAGGAACAGGAGGAGGCCATTCAGCCCCTCGAGCCTGTTACACAGGAACAGGGGGAGGCCATTCAGCCCCTCGAGCCTGTCACATAGGAACAGGAAGAGGCCATTCAGCCCTTCGAGCCTGTTACACAGGATCAGGAGGTGGCCATTCAGCCCCTCGAGCCTGTTACATGGGAACAGGAGGAGGCAATTCAGCCTCTCGGGCCTGTTACACAGCAACAGGAGGAGGTAATTCAGCCCCTCGAGCCTGTTACATAGGAACAGGAGGAGGCCATTCAGCCTCTCGGGCCTGTTACACAGGAACAGGAGGAGGCCATTCAGCCTCTCGGGCCTTTTGCACTGGAACAGGAGGAGGACATTCAGCCCCTCGAGCCTGTTACATAGGAACAGGAGGAGGCCATTCAGCCCCTCGAGCCTGTTACATAGGAACAGGAGGAGGCCATTCAGCCTCTCGGGCCTGTTACACAGCAACAGGAGTAGGCCATTCAGCCCTTCGAGCCTGTTACACAGTAAGAGGAGGAGGCCATTCAGAATCTTGAGCCTGTTACGTTGGAACAGGAGGAGGCCATTCAAAATCTTTAGCCTGTTACACAGGAACAGGAGGAGGCCATTCAGCCCCCTCGAGCTTGTCACATAGGAACAGGAGGAGGCCATTCAGCACCTCGAGCCTGTTACACAGGAACAGGAGGAGGCCATTCAGCCCTTCGAGCCTGTTACACAGGAACAGGAGGAGGTCATTCAGCCCCTCGGTCCTATTACATAGGAACAGGAGGAGGCCATTCAGTCCCTCGGTCCTGTTACACAGGAACAGGAGGAGGCCATTCAGTCCCTCGGTCCTGTTACACAAGAACAGGAGGAGGCCATTCAGTCCCTCGGTCCTGTTACACAGGAACAGGAGGAGGCCATTCAGTCCCTCGGTCCTGTTACACAGGAACAGGAGGAGGCCATTCAGCCTGTCGAGTCTGTTACATAGGAACAGGAGTCCATTTAGCCCCTCGGGCCTTTTACACAGTAAGAGGAGGAGGCCATTCAGAATCTTGAGCCTGTTACATAGGAACATGAGGAGGCCATTCAGCTCCTCGAGCTTGTTGCAAAGGAACAGGAGGAGGCCATTCAGCCCCTCGAGCCTGTTACAAAGGAACAGGAGGAGGCCATTCAGCCCCTCGAGCCTGTTACAAAGGAACAGGAGGAGGCCATTCAGCCCCTCGAGCCTGTTACATAGGAACAGGAGTCCATTTAGCCCCTCGGGCCTGTTACACAGTAAGAGGAGGAGGCCATTCAGAATCTTGAGCCTGTTACGTAGGAACAGGAGGAGGCCATTCAGCCCCTCGGGCCTGTTACAAAGGAACAGGAGGAGGCCATTCAGCCCCTCGAGCCTGTTACATAGGAACAGGAGGCCATTCAGCCCCTCGAGCCTGTTACATAGGAACAGGAGGAGGCCATTCAGCCCCTCGACCCTGTTACACGGGAACAGGAGGAGGCCATTCAGTCCCTTGAGCCTGTTACATAGGAACAGGAGAAGGCCCATTCAGCCCCTCGACCCTGTTACACGGGAACAGGAGGAGGCCATTCAGCCCCTCGAGCCTGTTACATAGGAACAGGAGGAGGCCATTCAGCCCCTCGAGCTTGTCACATAGGAACAGGAGGAGGCCCATTCAGCCCCTTGAGCCTGTTACACAGGAACAGGAGGCCATTCAACCCCTCGAGCCTGTTACACAGGAACAGGAGGAGGCCATTCAGTCCCTCGAGCCTGTTACACAGGAACAGAAGGAGGCCATTCAGCCCCTCGAGCCTGTTACACAGGAACAGGAGGAGGCCATTCAGTCCCTCGAGCCTGTTACACAGGAACAGGAGGAGGCCATTCAGTCCCTCGAGCCTGTTACACAGGAACAGGAGGAGGCCATTCAGTCCCTCGAGCCTGTTACACAGGAACAGGAGGAGGCCATTCAGTCTCTCGACCCTGTTACACAGGAACAGGAGGAGGCCATTTAGCCCCTCGAACCTGTTACACAGGAACAGGAGGAGCCCATTCAGCCCCTCGAGCCTGTTACATTGGAACAGGAGGAGGCCATTCAGCCCCTCGAGCCTGTTACACGGGAACAGGAGGCCATTTAGCCCCTCGAGCCCGTTACACAGGAACAGGAGGACGTCATTCAGCCCCTCGAGTCTGTTACACAGGAACAGGAGGTGACCATTCAGCCCCTCGAGCCTGTTACACAGGAACAGGAGGAGGATATTCAGCCCCTCGAGCCTGTTACACAGGAACAGGAGGAGGCCATTCAGCCCCTCGAGCCTGTTACATAGGAAAAGGAGGAGGCCATTCAGCCCTTCGAGCCTGTTACACAGGAACAGGAGGAGGCCATTCAGCCCTTCGAGCCTGTTACACAGGAACAGGAGGAGGCCATTCAGCCCCTCGAGCCTGTTACACAGGAACAGGAGAAGCCCATTCAGCCCCTCGAGCCTGTTACACAGGAACAGGAGGAGGCCATTCAGCCGCTTGAGATTGTTACACAGGAACAGGAGGAGGCCATTCTGCCCCTTGAGCCTGTTACATAGGAACAGGAGGAGGCCATTCAGCCCCTTGAGCCTGTTACACAGGAACAGGAGGAGGCCATTCAGCCCCTTGAGATTGTTACACAGGAACAGGAGGAGGCTATTCACCCCTTGAGCCTGTTACATAGGAACAGGAAGAGGCCATTCAGTCCCTCGAGCCTGTTACACAGGAACAGGAGGAGGACATTCAGCCCCTCGAGCCTGTTACATCGGGACAGGAGGAGGCCATTCAGTCCCTCGAGCCTGTTACACAGGAACAGGAGGAGGACATTCAGCCCCTCGAGCCTGTTACATAGGAACAGGAGGAGGCCATTCAGCCTCTCGAGCCTGTTACACAGGAACAGGAGGAGGCCATTCAGCCCCTCGGGCCTGTTACACAGGAACAGGAGGAGGCCATTCAGCACCTCGGGCTTGTTACACAGGAACAGGAGGAGGCCGTTCAGCCCATCGAGCCACTTACACAGGAACAGGAGGAGGCCATTCAGCCTCTCGAGCCTGTTACGCAGGTACAGGAGGAGGCCATTCAGCTCCTCGGTCCTATTATACAGGAACAGGAGGAGGCCATTCAGCCCCTCGAGCCTGTTACAGAAGAACAGGAGGCCATTCAGCCCCTCGAGCCTGTTACACAGGAACAGGAGGAGGCCATACAGCCCTTCGAGCCAGTTACACAGGAACAGGAGGCGGCCATTCAGACTCGCGGGCCTGTTACACAGGAACAGGAGGAGGCCATTCAGCCCCTCGAGCCTGTTACATAGGAACAGGATGAAGCTATTCATCCCCTCGAGCCTGTGACACAGGAACAGGAGGAAGTTATTCAGCCCCTTAAGTGGTTACACAGGAACAGGAGGAGGCCATTCAGCCCCTCGAGCCTGTTACACAGGAACAGGAGGAGGCCATTCATCTCCTCGAACCTGTTGCACAGGAAAAGGAGGAGGCCATTCAGCCCCTCGAGCCTGTTACACAGGAACAGGAGGAGGCCATTCATTCCGTCGGGCCTCATACACAGGAACAGGAGAGGGCCATTCAGCCCCTCGAGCCTGTTACACGGGAACAGGAAGAGGCCATTCAGCCCTTCGAGCCTGTTACACAGGAACAGGAGGTGGCCATTCAGCCCCTCGAGCCTGTTACATGGGAACAGGAGGAGGTCATTCAGCCCCTCGAGCCTGTTACATAGGAACAGGAGGAGGCCATTCAGCCTCTCGGGCCTTTTGCACTGGAACAGGAGGAGGACATTCAGCCCCTCGAGCCTGTTACATAGGAACAGGAGGAGGCCATTCAGCCCCTCGAGCCTGTTACATAGGAACAGGAGGAGGCCATTCAGCCTCTCGGGCCTGTTACACAGCAACAGGAGTAGGCCATTCAGCCCTTCGAGCCTGTTACACAGTAAGAGGAGGAGGCCATTCAGAATCTTGAGCCTGTTACGTTGGAACAGGAGGCCATTTAGCCCCTCGGGCCTGTTATACAGTAAGAGGAGGAGGCCATTCAGAATCTTGAGCCTGTTACGAAGGAACAGGAGGAGGCCATTCAGCCCCTCGAGCCTGTTACAAAGGAACAGGAGGAGGCCATTCAGCCCCTCGAGCCTGTTACATACGAACAGGAGGCCATTCAGCCCCTCGAGCCTGTTACATAGGAACAGGAGGAGGCCATTCATCCCCTCGGGCCTGTTACACAGTAAGAGGAGGAGGCCATTCAGAATCTTGAGCCTGTTACGTTGGAACAGGAGGAGGCCATTCAGCTCCTCGAGCTTGTTACAAAGGAACAGGAGGAGGCCATTCAGCCCCTCGAGCCTGTTACACAGGAACAGGAGGAGGCCATTCAGCCCGTCGAGCCTGTTACAAAAGAACAGGAGGCCATTCAGCCCCTCGAGCCTGTTACACAGGAACAGGAGGAGGCCATTCAGCCCTTCGAGCCTGTTACACAGGAACAGGAGGAGGCCATTCAGCTCCTCGAGCCTGTTCCACAGGAACAGGAGGAGGCCATTTAGCCCGTCGAGCCTGTTACACAGGAACAGGAGGAGGCCATTCAGCCCCTCGAGCATGTTACACAGGAACAGGATGAAGCTATTCATCCCCTCGAGCCTGTGACACAGGAACAGGAGGAAGTTATTCAGCCCCTTAAGTTGTTACACATGAACAGGAGGAGGCCATTCAGCCCCTTGGGCCTGTTACACAGGAACAGGAGAAGGCCATTCAGCTCCTCGAGCCTGTTCCACAGGAACAGGAGGAGGCCATTTAGCCCGTCGAGCCTGTTACATAGGAACAGGAGGAGGTCATTCAGCCCCTTGGGCCTGTTACACAGGAACAGGAGAGGGCCATTTAGCCCCTCGAGCCTGTTACAAGTAACAGGAGGAGCCCATTCTGCCCCTCGAGCCTGTTACATTGGAACAGGAGGAGGCCATTCAGCCCCTCGAGCCTGTTACACCGGAACATGAGCAGGCCATTCAGCCCCTCGAGCCTGTTACATAGGAACAGGAGGAGGCCATTCAGCCCCTCGAGCTTGTCACATAGGAACAGGAGGAGGGCCATTCAGCCCCTTGAGCCTGTTACACAGGAACAGGAGGCCATTCAGCCCCTCGAGCCTGTTACACAGGAACAGGAGGAGGCCATTCAGTCCCTCGAGCCTGTTACACAGGAACAGAAGGAGGCCATTCAGCCCCTCGAGCCTGTTACACAGGAACAGGAGGAGGCCATTCAGTCCCTCGAGCCTGTTACACAGGAACAGGAGGAGGCCATTCAGTCCCTCGAGCCTGTTACACAGGAACAGGAGGAGGCCATTCAGTCCCTCGAGCCTGTTACACAGGAACAGGAGGAGGCCATTCAGTCTCTCGACCCTGTTACACAGGAACAGGAGGAGGCCATTTAGCCCCTCGAACCTGTTACACAGGAACAGGAGGAGCCCATTCAGCCCCTCGAGCCTGTTACACTGGAACAGGAGGAGGCCATTCAGCCCCTCGAGCCTGTTACACGGGAACAGGAAGAGGCCATTCAGCCCTTCGAGCCTGTTACACAGGAACAGGAGGTGGCCATTCAGCCCCTCGAGCCTGTTACATGGGAACAGGAGGAGGTCATTCAGCCCCTCGAGCCTGTTACATAGGAACAGGAGGAGGCCATTCAGCCTCTCGGGCCTTTTGCACTGGAACAGGAGGAGGACATTCAGCCCCTCGAGCCTGTTACATAGGAACAGGAGGAGGCCATTCAGCCCCTCGAGCCTGTTATATAGGAACAGGAGGAGGCCATTCAGCCTCTCGGGCCTGTTACACAGCAACAGGAGTAGGCCATTCAGCCCTTCGAGCCTGTTACACAGTAAGAGGAGGAGGCCATTCAGAATCTTGAGCCTGTTACGTTGGAACAGGAGGCCATTTAACCCCTCGGGCCTGTTATACAGTAAGAGGAGGAGGCCATTCAGAATCTTGAGCCTGTTACGTAGGAACAGGAGGAGGCCATTCAGCCCCTCGAGCCTGTTACAAAGGAACAGGAGGAGGCCATTCAGCCCCTCGAGCCTGTTACATACGAACAGGAGGCCATTCAGCCCCTCGAGCCTGTTACATAGGAACAGGAGGAGGCCATTCAGCCCCTCGACCCTGTTACACGGGAACAGGAGGAGGCCATTCATCCCCTCGGGCCTGTTACACAGTAAGAGGAGGAGGCCATTCAGAATCTTGAGCCTGTTACGTTGGAACAGGAGGAGGCCATTCAGCTCCTCGAGCTTGTTACAAAGGAACAGGAGGAGGCCATTCAGCCCCTCGAGCCTGTTACACAGGAACAGGAGGAGGCCATTCAGCCCGTCGAGCCTGTTACAAAAGAACAGGAGGCCATTCAGCCCCTCGAGCCTGTTACACAGGAACAGGAGGAGGCCATTCAGCCCTTCGAGCCTGTTACACAGGAACAGGAGGAGGCCATTCAGACTCGCGAAACCTGTTACACAGGAACAGGAGGAGGCCATTCAGCCCCTCGAGCATGTTACACAGGAACAGGATGAAGCTATTCATCCCCTCGAGCCTGTGACACAGGAACAGGAGGAAGATATTCAGCCCCTTAAGTTGTTACACAGGAACAGGAGGAGGCCATTCAGCCCCTCGAGCCTGTTACACAGGAACAGGAGGAGGCCATTCAGCCCCTCGAGCCTGTTACATAGGAACAGGAGGAGGCCATTCAGCCCCTTGGGCCTGTTACACAGGAACAGGAGGAGGCCATTCAGCTTCTCGAGCCTGTTCCACAGGAACAGGAGGAGGCCATTTAGCCCGTCGAGCCTGTTACACAGGAACAGGAGGAGGCCATTCATCCCGTCGGGCCTCATACACAGGAACAGGAGAGGGCCATTTAGCCCCTCGAGCCTGTTACAAGGAACAGGAGGAGCCCATTCAGCCCCTCGAGCCTGTTACATTGGAACAGGAGGAGGCCATTCAGCCCCTCGAGCCTGTTACACGGGAACAGGAGGCCATTTAGCCCCTCGAGCCTGTTACACCGGAACAGGAGCAGGCCATTCAGCCCCTCGAGCCTGTTACATAGGAACAGGAGGAGGCCATTCAGCCCCTCGAGCTTGTCACATAGGAACAGGAGGAGGCCCATTCAGCCCCTTGAGCCTGTTACACAGGAACAGGAGGCCATTCAACCCCTCGAGCCTGTTACACAGGAACAGGAGGAGGCCATTCAGTCCCTCGAGCCTGTTACACAGGAACAGAAGGAGGCCATTCAGCCCCTCGAGCCTGTTACACAGGAACAGGAGGAGGCCATTCAGTCCCTCGAGCCTGTTACACAGGAACAGGAGGAGGCCATTCAGTCTCTCGACCCTGTTACACAGGAACAGGAGGAGGCCATTTAGCCCCTCGAACCTGTTACACAGGAACAGGAGGAGCCCATTCAGCCCCTCGAGCCTGTTACATTGGAACAGGAGGAGGCCATTCAGCCCCTCGAGCCTGTTACACGGGAACAGGAGGCCATTTAGCCCCTCGAGCCCGTTACACAGGAACAGGAGGACGTCATTCAGCCCCTCGAGTCTGTTACACAGGAACAGGAGGTGGCCATTCAGCCCCTCGAGCCTGTTACACAGAAACAGGAGGAGGATATTCAGCCCCTCGAGCCTGTTACATAGGAACAGGAGGAGGATATTCAGCCTCTCGAGCCTGTTACACAGGATCAGGAGAAGGCCATTCAGCCCTTCGAGCCAGTTACACAGGAACAGAAGGAGGCCATTCAGCCCCTCGAGCCTGTTACAGAAGAACAGGAGGCCATTCAGCCCCTCGAGCCTGTTGCACAGGAAAAGGAGGAGGCCATTCAGCCCCTCGAGCCTGTTACACAGGAACAGGAGGAGGCCATTCATTCCGTCGGGCCTCATACACAGGAACAGGAGAGGGCCATTTAGCCCCTCGAGCCTGTTACACGGGAACAGGAAGAGGCCATTCAGCCCTTCGAGCCTGTTACACAGGAACAGGAGGTGGCCATTCAGCCCCTCGAGCATGTTAAATGGGAACAGGAGGAGGTCATTCAGCCCCTCGAGCCTGTTACATAGGAACAGGAGGAGCCCATTCAGCCCCTCGAGCCTGTTATATAGGAACAGGAGGAGGCCATTCAGCCTCTCGGGCCTGTTACACAGCAACAGGAGTAGGCCATTCAGCCCTTCGAGCCTGTTACACAGTAAGAGGAGGAGGCCATTCAGAATCTTGAGCCTGTTACGTTGGAACAGGAGGCCATTTAGCCCCTCGGGCCTGTTATACAGTAAGAGGAGGAGGCCATTCAGAATCTTGAGCCTGTTACGTAGGAATAGGAGGAGGCCATTCAGCCCCTCGAGCCTGTTACAAAGGAACAGGAGGAGGCCATTCAGCCCCTCGAGCCTGTTACATACGAACAGGAGGCCAATCAGCCCCTCGAGCCTGTTACATAGGAAGAGGAGGAGGCCATTCAGCCCCTCGACCCTGTTACACGGGAACAGGAGGAGGCCATTCAGCCACTCGGGCCTGTTACACAGGAACAGGAGGAGGCCATTCAGAATCTTGAGCCTGTTACGTTGGAACAGGAGGAGGCCATTCAGCTCCTCGAGCTTGTTACAAAGGAACAGGAGGAGGCCATTCAGCCCGTCGAGCCTGTTACAAAAGAACAGGAGGCCATTCAGCCCCTCGAGCCTGTTACACAGGAACAGGAGGAGGCCATTCAGCCCCTCGAGCCTGTTACAAAGGAACAGGAGGAGGCCATTCAGCCCCTCGAGCCTGTTACATAGGAACAGGAGTCCATTTAGCCCCTCGGGCCTGTTACACAGTAAGAGGAGGAGGCCATTCAGAATCTTGAGCCTGTTACGTAGGAACAGGAGGAGGCCATTCAGCCCCTCGAGCCTGTTACAAAGGAACAGGAGGAGGCCATTCAGCCCGTCGAGCCTGTTACAAAAGAACAGGAGGCCATTCAGCCCCTCGAGCCTGTTACACAGGAACAGGAGGAGGCCATTCAGCCCTTCGAGCCTGTTACACAGGAACAGGAGGAGGCCATTCAGACTCGCGAAACCTGTTGCACAGGAACAGGAGGAGGCCATTCAGCCCCTCGAGCATGTTACACAGGAACAGGATGAAGCTATTCATCCCCTCGAGCCTGTGACACAGGAACAGGAGGAAGATATTCAGCCCCTTAAGTTGTTACACAGGAACAGGAGGAGGCCATTCAGCCCCTCGAGCCTGTTACACAGGAACAGGAGGAGGCCATTCAGCCCCTCGAGCCTGTTACATAGGAACAGGAGGAGGCCATTCAGCCCCTTGGGCCTGTTACACAGGAACAGGAGGAGGCCATTCAGCTTCTCGAGCCTGTTCCACAGGAACAGGAGGAGGCCATTTAGCCCGTCGAGCCTGTTACACAGGAACAGGAGGAGGCCATTCATCCCGTCGGGCCTCATACACAGGAACAGGAGAGGGCCATTTAGCCCCTCGAGCCTGTTACAAGGAACAGGAGGAGCCCATTCAGCCCCTCGAGCCTGTTACATTGGAACAGGAGGAGGCCATTCAGCCCCTCGAGCCTGTTACACGGGAACAGGAGGCCATTTAGCCCCTCGAGCCTGTTACACCGGAACAGGAGCAGGCCATTCAGCCCCTCGAGCCTGTTACATAGGAACAGGAGGAGGCCATTCAGCCCCTCGAGCTTGTCACATAGGAACAGGAGGAGGCCCATTCAGCCCCTTGAGCCTGTTACACAGGAACAGGAGGCCATTCAGCCCCTCGAGCCTGTTACACAGGAACAGGAGGAGGCCATTCAGTCCCTCGAGCCTGTTACACAGGAACAGAAGGAGGCCATTCAGCCCCTCGAGCCTGTTACACAGGAACAGGAGGAGGCCATTCAGTCCCTCGAGCCTGTTACACAGGAACAGGAGGAGGCCATTCAGTCTCTCGACCCTGTTACACAGGAACAGGAGGAGGCCATTTAGCCCCTCGAACCTGTTACACAGGAACAGGAGGAGCCCATTCAGCCCCTTGAGCCTGTTACATTGGAACAGGAGGAGGCCATTCAGCCCCTCGAGCCTGTTACACGGGAACAGGAGGCCATTTAGCCCCTCGAGCCCGTTACACAGGAACAGGAGGACGTCATTCAGCCCCTCGAGTCTGTTACACAGGAACAGGAGGTGGCCATTCAGCCCCTCGAGCCTGTTACACAGAAACAGGAGGAGGATATTCAGCCCCTCGAGCCTGTTACATAGGAACAGGAGGAGGATATTCAGCCTCTCGAGCCTGTTACACAGGATCAGGAGAAGGCCATTCAGCCCTTCGAGCCAGTTACACAGGAACAGAAGGAGGCCATTCAGCCCCTCGAGCCTGTTACAGAAGAACAGGAGGCCATTCAGCCCCTCGAGCCTGTTACACAGGAACAGGAGGAGGCCATACAGCCCTTCGAGCCAGTTACACAGGAACAGGATGAAGCTATTCATCCCCTCGAGCCTGTGACACAGGAACAGGAGGAAGTTATTCAGCCCCTTAAGTTGTTACACAGGAACAGGAGGAGGCCATTCAGCCCCTCGAGCCTGTTACACAGGAACAGGAGGAGGCCATTCATCTCCTCGAACCTGTTGCACAGGAAAAGGAGGAGGCCATTCAGCCCCTCGAGCCTGTTACACAGGAACAGGAGGAGGCCATTCATTCCGTCGGGCCTCATACACAGGAACAGGAGAGGGCCATTTAGCCCCTCGAGCCTGTTACACGGGAACAGGAAGAGGCCATTCAGCCCTTCGAGCCTGTTACACAGGAACAGGAGGTGGCCATTCAGCCCCTCGAGCATGTTAAATGGGAACAGGAGGAGGTCATTCAGCCCCTCGAGCCTGTTACATAGGAACAGGAGGAGCCCATTCAGCCCCTCGAGCCTGTTATATAGGAACAGGAGGAGGCCATTCAGCCTCTCGGGCCTGTTACACAGCAACAGGAGTAGGCCATTCAGCCCTTCGAGCCTGTTACACAGTAAGAGGAGGAGGCCATTCAGAATCTTGAGCCTGTTACGTTGGAACAGGAGGCCATTTAGCCCCTCGGGCCTGTTATACAGTAAGAGGAGGAGGCCATTCAGAATCTTGAGCCTGTTACGTAGGAATAGGAGGAGGCCATTCAGCCCCTCGAGCCTGTTACAAAGGAACAGGAGGAGGCCATTCAGCCCCTCGAGCCTGTTACATACGAACAGGAGGCCAATCAGCCCCTCGAGCCTGTTACATAGGAAGAGGAGGAGGCCATTCAGCCCCTCGACCCTGTTACACGGGAACAGGAGGAGGCCATTCAGCCACTCGGGCATGTTACACAGGAACAGGAGGAGGCCATTCAGAATCTTGAGCCTGTTACGTTGGAACAGGAGGAGGCCATTCAGCCCCTCGAGCCTGTTACAAAGGAACAGGAGGAAGCCATTCAGCCCGTCGAGCCTGTTACAAAAGAACAGGAGGCCATTCAGCCCCTCGAGCCTGTTACACAGTAAGAGGAGGAGGCCATTCAGAATCTTGAGCCTGTTACGTAGGAACAGGAGGAGGCCATTCAGCCCCTCGAGCCTGTTACAAAGGAACAGGAGGAAGCCATTCAGCCCCTCGAGCCTGTTCCATAGGAACAGGAGGCCATTCAGCCCCTCGAGCCTGTTACATAGGAACAGGAGTAGGCCATTCAGCCCCTCGACCCTGTTACACGGGAACAGGAGGAGGCCATTCAGTCCCTTGAGCCTGTTACATAGGAACAGGAGAAGGCCCATTCAGCCCCTCGACCCTGTTACACGGGAACAGGAGGAGGCCATTCAGCCCCTCGAGCATGTTACACAGGAACAGGATGAAGCTATTCATCCCCTCGAGCCTGTGACACAGGAACAGGAGGAAGTTATTCAGCCCCTTAAGTTGTTACACAGGAACAGGAGGAGGCCATTCAGCCCCTCGAGCCTGTTACACAGGAACAGGAGGAGACCATTCAGCCCTTCGAGCCTGTTACACAGGAACAGGAGGAGGCCATTCAGCCCCTCGAGCCTGTTACATAGGAACAGGAGGAGGCCATTCAGCCCCTTGGGCCTGTTACACAGGAACAGGAGGAGGCCATTCAGCTTCTCGAGCCTGTTACACAGGAACAGGAGGAGGCCATTCAGCCCGTCGAGCCTGTTACACAGGAACAGGAGGAGGCCATTCAGCCCGTCGAGCCTGTTACACAGGAACAGGAGGAGGCCATTCAGCCCGTCGAGCCTGTTACACAGGAACAGGAGGAGGCCATTCATCCCGTCGGGCCTCATACACAGGAACAGGAGAGGGCCATTTAGCCCCTCGAGCCTGTTACAAGGAACAGGAGGAGCCCATTCTGCCCCTCGAGCCTGTTACATTGGAACAGGAGGAGGCCATTCAGCCCCTCGAGCCTGTTACACGGGAACAGGAGGCCATTTAGCCCCTCGAGCCTGTTACACCGGAACAGGAGCAGGCCATTCAGCCCCTCGAGTCTGTTACACAGGAACAGGAGGAGGCAATTCAGCCCCTCGAGTCTGTTACACAGGAACAGGAGGAGGCCATTCAGCCCCTCGAGCCTGTTACACAGGAACAGGAGAAGGCCATTCAGCTCCTCGAGCTTGTTACAAAGGAACAGGAGGAGGCCATTCAGCCCCTCGAGCCTGTTACAAAAGAACAGGAGGCCATTCAGCCCCTCGGGTCTGTTACACAGGAACAGGAAGAGGCCATTCAGCCCCTCGAGCCTGTTACACAGGAACAGGAGGAGGCCATTCAGCCCCTCGAACCTGTTACACAGAGACAGGAGGAGGCCATTCAGCCCCTTTGAGCCTGTTAAATAGAAGCTGAAGGAAGCCATTCAGCCCCTCGAATCTGTTGCACAGGAACAGAGGAGGCCATTCAGCCCCTCGAGCCTGTTAAACAGGAACAGGAGGAGGCCATTCAGCACCTCGGGCCTTTTGCACTGGAACAGGAGGAGGCCATTCAGCCCCTCGACCCTGTTACACAGGAACAGGAAGAGGCCTTTCAGCCCCTCGAGCCTGTTACACAGGAACAGGAGGAGGCCATTCAGCCACTCGAACCTGTGACACAGGAAAGGGAGGAAGCTATTCAGCCCCCTCGGGCCTGTTACACAGGAACAGGTGGATGCCATTCAGCCCCTCGGTCCTGTTACACAGGAACAGGAGGAGGCCATTCAGCCCCTCGAGCCTGTTACACAGTAAGAGGAGGAGGCCATTCAGAATCTTGAGCCTGTTACGTTAGAACAGGAGAAGGCCATTCAGCTCCTCGAGCTTGTTACAAAGGAACAGGAGGAGGCCATTCAGCCCCTCGAGCCTGTTACACAGGAACAGGAGGAGGCCATTCAGCACCTCGAGCCTGTTACACAGGAACAGGAGGAGGCCATTCAGCCCCTCGAGCTTGTTACACAGGAACAGGAGGAGGCCATTCAGAATCTTGAGCCTGTTACGTAGGAACAGGAAGAGGCCATTCAGCTCCTCGAGCTTGTTACAAAGGAACAGGAGGAGGCCATTCAGTCCCTCGAGCTTGTTACACAGGAACAGGAGGAGGCCATTCAGCCCCTCGAGCCTGTTGCACGGAAACAGGAGGAGGCCATTCAGCCCCTCGAGCCTGTTACACAGGAACAGGAGGAGGCCATTCATCCACTCGAGCCTGTTACATAGGAACAGGAGGCCATTCAGCCCCTCGAGCTTGTTACAAAGGAACAGGAGGAGGCCATTCAACCCCTCGAGCCTGTGACATAGGAACAGGAGGAGGCCATTCAGCCTCTCGAGCCAGTTACACAGGAACAGGAGGAGGCCATTCAGCCCCTCGGGCCTGTTACACAGGAACAGGAGAAGGCCATTCAGCACCTCGGGCTTGTTACACAGGAACAGGAGGAGGCCGTTCAGCCCATCGAGCCACTTACACAGGAAAAGGAGGAGGCCATTCAGCCCCTCGAGCCTGTTACATAGGAATAGGAGGAGGCCATTCAGCTCCCTTTAGCCTGTCAGACAGGAACAGGAGGGGGCCATTCAACCCCTCGACCCTGTAACACAAACAGGAGGAGGCCATTCAGCTCCTCGGGCTAGTTACACAGGAACAGGAGGAGGCCATTCAGCCTCTCGAGCCTGTTACGTAGGAACAGGAGGAGGCCATTCAGCTCCCTTTAGCCTGTCAGACAGGAACAGGAGGGGGCCATTCAACCCCTCGACCCTGTAACACAAACAGGAGGAGGCCATTCAGCTCCTCGGGCTTGTTACACAGGAACAGGAGGAGGCCATTCAGCCCCTCGAGCCTGTAACATAGGAACAGGAGGAGGCCATTCAGCCAGTCGGGCCTGTTACATAGGCACAGGAGGAGACTATTCAGCCAATCGAGCCTGTTACACAGGAACAGGAGGAGGCCATTCAGCCCCTTGAACCTGTTACATACGAAAAGGAGGAGGCCATTCAACCACTTGAGCCTGTTACAAAAGAACAGGAGGCCATTCAGCCCCTCGAGCCTGTTACACAGGAACAGGAGGAGGCCATTCAGCCCCTCGAGCCTGTTACAAAGGAACAGGAGGAGGCCATTCAGCCCCTCGAGCCTGTTACACAGGAACAGGAGTCCATTTAGCCCCTCGGGCCTGTTACACAGTAAGAGGAGGAGGCCATTCAGAATCTTGAGCCTGTTACGTAGGAACAGGAGGAGGCCATTCAGCCCCTCGAGCCTGTTACAAAGGAACAGGAGGAAGCCATTCAGCCCCTCGAGCCTGTTACATAGGAACAGGAGGCCATTCAGCCCCTCGAGCCTGTTACATAGGAACAGGAGGAGGCCATTCAGCCCCTCGACCCTGTTACACGGGAACAGGAGGAGGCCATTCAGTCCCTTGAGCCTGTTACATAGGAACAGGAGAAGGCCCATTCAGCCCCTCGACCCTGTTACACGGGAACAGGAGGAGGCCATTCAGCCCCTCGAGCCTGTTACATAGGAACAGGAGGAGGCCATTCAGCCCCTCAAGCTTGTCACATAGGAACAGGAGGAGGCCCATTCAGCCCCTTGAGCCTGTTACACAGGAACAGGAGGCCATTCAGCCCCTCGAGCCTGTTACACAGGAACAGGAGGAGGCCATTCAGTCCCTCGAGCCTGTTACACAGGAACAGAAGGAGGCCATTCAGCCCCTCGAGCCTGTTACACAGGAACAGGAGGAGGCCATTCAGTCCCTCGAGCCTGTTACACAGGAACAGGAGGAGGCCATTCAGTCTCTCGACCCTGTTACACAGGAACAGGAGGAGGATATTCAGCCCCTCGAACCTGTTACATAGGAACAGGAGGAGCCCATTCAGCCCCTTGAGCCTGTTACATTGGAACAGGAGGAGGCCATTCAGCCCCTCGAGCCTGTTACACGGGAACAGGAGGCCATTTAGCCCCTCGAGCCCGTTACACAGGAACAGGAGGACGTCATTCAGCCCCTCGAGTCTGTTACACAGGAACAGGAGGTGGCCATTCAGCCCCTCGAGCCTGTTACACAGGAACAGGAGGAGGATATTCAGCCCCTCGAGCCTGTTACACAGGATCAGGAGAAGGCCATTCAGCCCTTCGAGCCAGTTACACAGGAACAGGAGGAGGCCATTCAGCCCCTCGAGCCTGTTACAGAAGAACAGGAGGCCATTCAGCCCCTCGAGCCTGTTACACAGGAACAGGAGGAGGCCATTCAGACTCGCGAGCCTGTTACACAGGAACAGGAGGAGGCCATTCAGCCCCTCGAGCCTGTTACACAGGAACAGGATGAAGCTATTCATCCCCTCGACCCTGTGACACAGGAAGAGGAGGAAGTTATTCAGCCCCTTAAGTTGTTACACAGGAACAGGAGGAGGCCATTCAGCCCCTCGATCCTGTTACACAGGAACAGGAGGAGGCCATTCATCTCCTCGAACCTGTTGCACAGGAAAAGGAGTAGGCCATTCAGCCCCTCGAGCCTGTTACATAGGAACAGTAGGAGGCCATTCAGCCTCTCGGGCCTTTTGCACTGGAACAGGAGGAGGACATTCAGCCCCTCGAGCCTGTTACATAGGAACAGGAGGAGGCCATTCAGCCCCTCGAGCCTGTTATATAGGAACAGGAGGAGGCCATTCAGCCTCTCGGGCCTGTTACACAGCAACAGGAGGCCATTCAGCCTCTCGAGCCTGTTACACAGTAAGAGGAGGAGGCCATTCAGAATCTTGAGCCTGTTACGTTGGAACAGGAGGCAATTTAGCCCCTCGGGCCTGTTATACAGTAAGAGGAGGAGGCCATTCAGAATCTTGAGCCTGTTACGTAGGAACAGGAGGAGGCCATTCAGCCCCTCGAGCCTGTTACAAAGGAACAGGAGGAGGCCATTCAGCCCCTCGAGCCTGTTACATACGAACAGGAGGCCATTCAGCCCCTCGAGCCTGTTACATAGGAACAGGAGGAGGCCATTCAGCCCCTCGACCCTGTTACACGGGAACAGGAGGAGGCCATTCAGCCCCTCGGGCCTGTTACACAGTAAGAGGAGGAGGCCATTCAGAATCTTGAGCCTGTTACGTTGGAACAGGAGGAGGCCATTCAGCTCCTCGAGCTTGTTACAAAGGAACAGGAGGAGGCCATTCAGCCCCTCGAGCCTGTTACACAGGAACAGGAGGAGGCCATTCAGCCCGTCGAGCCTGTTACAAAAGAACAGGAGGCCATTCAGCCCCTCGAGCCTGTTACACAGGAACAGGAGGAGGCCATTCAGCCCCTCGAGCCTGTTACACAGGAACAGGAGGATGCCATTCAGCCCTTCGAGCCTGTTACACAGGAACAGGAGGAGGCCATTCAGACTCGCGAAACCTGTTACACAGGAACAGGAGGAGGCCATTCAGCCCCTCGAGCATGTTACACAGGAACAGGATGAAGCTATTCATCCCCTCGAGCCTGTGACACAGGAACAGGAGGAAGTTATTCAGCCCCTTAAGTTGTTACACAGGAACAGGAGGAGGCCATTCAGCCCCTCGAGCCTGTTACACAGGAACAGGAGGAGGCCATTCAGCCCTTCGAGCCTGTTACACAGGAACAGGAGGAGGCCATTCAGCCCCTCGAGCCTGTTACATAGGAACAGGAGGAGGCCATTCAGCCCCTTGGGCCTGTTACACAGGAACAGGAGGAGGCCATTCAGCTTCTCGAGCCTGTTCCACAGGAACAGGAGGAGGCCATTTAGCCCGTCGAGCCTGTTACACAGGAACAGGAGGAGGCCATTCAGCCCGTCGAGCCTGTTACACAGGAACAGGAGGAGGCCATTCAGCCCGTCGAGCCTATTACACAGGAACAGGAGGAGGCCATTCATCCCGTCGGGCCTCATACACAGGAACAGGAGAGGGCCATTTAGCCCCTCGAGCCTGTTACAAGGAACAGGAGGAGCCCATTCTGCCCCTCGAGCCTGTTACATTGGAACAGGAGGAGGCCATTCAGCCCCTCGAGCCTGTTACACGGGAACAGGAGGCCATTTAGCCCCTCGAGCCTGTTACACCGGAACAGGAGCAGGCCATTCAGCCCCTCGAGTCTGTTACACAGGAACAGGAGGAGGCAATTCAGCCCCTCGAGTCTGTTACACAGGAACAGGAGGAGGCCATTCAGCCCCTCGAGCCTGTTACACAGGAACAGGAGAAGGCCATTCAGCTCCTCGAGCTTGTTACAAAGGAACAGGAGGAGGCCATTCAGCCCCTCGAGCCTGTTACAAAAGAACAGGAGGCCATTCAGCCCCTCGGGTCTGTGACACAGGAACAGGAAGAGGCCATTCAGCCCCTCGAGCCTGTTACACAGGAACAGGAGGAGGCCATTCAGCCCCTCGAACCTGTTACACAGAGACAGGAGGAGGCCATTCAGCCCCTTTGAGCCTGTTAAATAGAAGCTGAAGGAAGCCATTCAGCCCCTCGAATCTGTTGCACAGGAACAGAGGAGGCCATTCAGCCCCTCGAGCCTGTTAAACAGGAACAGGAGGAGGCCATTCAGCACCTCGGGCCTTTTGCACTGGAACAGGAGGAGGCCATTCAGCACCTCGACCCTGTTACACAGAAACAGGAAGAGGCCATTCAGCCCCTCGAGCCTGTTACATAGGAACAGGAGGAGGCCATTCAGCCACTCGAACCTGTGACACAGGAAAGGGAGGAAGCTATTCAGCCCCTCGGGCCTGTTACACAGGAACAGGTGGATGCCATTCAGCCCCTCGGTCCTGTTACACAGGAACAGGAGGAGGCCATTCAGCCCCTCGGTCCTGTTACATAGGAACAGGAGGAGGCCATTCAGCCAGTCGGGCCTGTTACATAGGCACAGGAGGAGACTATTCAGCCAATCGAGCCTGTTACACAGGAACAGGAGGAGGCCATTCAGCCCCTTGAACCTGTTACATACGAAAAGGAGGAGGCCATTCAACCACTTGAGCCTGTTACACAGGAACAGGAAGAGGCCATTCAGCCCCTTGAGCCTGTTACATACGAAAAGGAGGAGGCCATTCAGCCCCTTGAGCCTGTTACATACGAAAAGGAGGAGGCCATTCAGCCCATCGAGCCTGTTACACAGTAACAGGAGGACACCATTCAGCCCCTCGGGTCTGTTACACGGGAACAGGAGGAGGCCATTCAGCCTCTCGGGTCTGTTACACAGGAACAGGAGGAGGCTATTCAGCCCATCGAGCCTGTTACACAGGAACAGGAGGAGGCCATTCAGCCCCTCGAGCCTGTTACACGGGAACAGGAGGCCATTTAGCCCCTCGAGCCTGTTACACCGGAACAGGAGCAGGCCATTCAGCCCCTCGAGTCTGTTACACAGGAACAGGAGGAGGCAATTCAGCCCCTCGAGTCTGTTACACAGGAACAGGAGGAGGCCATTCAGCCCCTCGAGCCTGTTACACAGGAACAGGAGAAGGCCATTCAGCTCCTCGAGCTTGTTACAAAGGAACAGGAGGAGGCCATTCAGCCCCTCGAGCCTGTTACAAAAGAACAGGAGGCCATTCAGCCCCTCGGGTCTATGACACAGGAACAGGAAGAGGCCATTCAGCCCCTCGAGCCTGTTACACAGGAACAGGAGGACGCCATTCAGCCCCTCGAACCTGTTACACAGAGACAGGAGGAGGCCATTCAGCCCCTTTGAGCCTGTTAAATAGAAGCTGAAGGAAGCCATTCAGCCCCTCGAATCTGTTGCACAGGAACAGAGGAGGCCATTCAGCCCCTCGAGCCTGTTAAACAGGAACAGGAGGAGGCCATTCAGCACCTCGGGCCTTTTGCACTGGAACAGGAGGAGGCCATTCAGCACCTCGACCCTGTTACACAGAAACAGGAAGAGGCCATTCAGCCCCTCGAGCCTGTTACATAGGAACAGGAGGAGGCCATTCAGCCACTCGAACCTGTGACACAGGAAAGGGAGGAAGCTATTCAGCCCCTCGGGCCTGTTACACAGGAACAGGTGGATGCCATTCAGCCCCTCGGTCCTGTTACACAGGAACAGGAGGAGGCCATTCAGCCCCTCGGTCCTGTTACATAGGAACAGGAGGAGGCCATTCAGCCAGTCGGGCCTGTTACATAGGCACAGGAGGAGACTATTCAGCCAATCGAGCCTGTTACACAGGAACAGGAGGAGGCCATTCAGCCCCTTGAACCTGTTACATACGAAAAGGAGGAGGCCATTCAACCACTTGAGCCTGTTACACAGGAACAGGAGGAGGCCATTCAGCCCCTTGAGCCTGTTACATACGAAAAGGAGGAGGCCATTCAGCCCCTTGAGCCTGTTACATACGAAAAGGAGGAGGCCATTCAGCCCATCGAGCCTGTTACACAGTAACAGGAGGACACCATTCAGCCCCTCGGGTCTGTTACACGGGAACAGGAGGAGGCCATTCAGCCTCTCGGGTCTGTTACACAGGAACAGGAGGAGGCTATTCAGCCCATCGAGCCTGTTACACAGGAACAGGAGGAGGCCATACAGCCCTTCGAGCCAGTTACACAGGAACAGGAGGAGGCCATTCAGACTTGCGAGCCTGTTACACAGGAACAGGAGGAGGCCATTCAGCCCCTCAAGCCTGTTACACAGGAACAGGATGAAGCTATTCATCCCCTCGACCCTGTGACACAGGAAGAGGAGGAAGTTATTCAGCCCCTTAAGTTGTTACACAGGAACAGGAGGAGGCCATTCAGCCCCTCGATCCTGTTACACAGGAACAGGAGGAGGCCATTCATCTCCTCGAACCTGTTGCACAGGAAAAGGAGTAGGCCATTCAGCCCCTCGAGCCTGTTACATAGGAACAGTAGGAGGCCATTCAGCCTCTCGGGCCTTTTGCACTGGAACAGGAGGAGGACATTCAGCCCCTCGAGCCTGTTACATAGGAACAGGAGGAGGCCATTCAGCCCCTCGAGCCTGTTATATAGGAACAGGAGGAGGCCATTCAGCCTCTCGGGCCTGTTACACAGCAACAGGAGGCCATTCAGCCTCTCGAGCCTGTTACACAGTAAGAGGAGGAGGCCATTCAGAATCTTGAGCCTGTTACGTTGGAACAGGAGGCCATTTAGCCCCTCGGGCCTGTTATACAGTAAGAGGAGGAGGCCATTCAGAATCTTGAGCCTGTTACGTAGGAACAGGAGGAGGCCATTCAGCCCCTCGAGCCTGTTACAAAGGAACAGGAGGAGGCCATTCAGCCCCTCGAGCCTGTTACATACGAACAGGAGGCCATTCAGCCCCTCGAGCCTGTTACATAGGAACAGGAGGAGGCCATTCAGCCCCTCGACCCTGTTACACGGGAACAGGAGGAGGCCATTCAGCCCCTCGGGCCTGTTACACAGTAAGAGGAGGAGGCCATTCAGAATCTTGAGCCTGTTACGTTGGAACAGGAGGAGGCCATTCAGCTCCTCGAGCTTGTTACAAAGGAACAGGAGGAGGCCATTCAGCCCCTCGAGCCTGTTACACAGGAACAGGAGGAGGCCATTCAGCCCGTCGAGCCTGTTACAAAAGAACAGGAGGCCATTCAGCCCCTCGAGCCTGTTACACAGGAACAGGAGGATCCCATTCAGCCCCTCGAGCCTGTTACACAGGAACAGGAGGATGCCATTCAGCCCTTCGAGCCTGTTACACAGGAACAGGAGGAGGCCATTCAGACTCGCGAAACCTGTTACACAGGAACAGGAGGAGGCCATTCAGCCCCTCGAGCATGTTACACAGGAACAGGATGAAGCTATTCATCCCCTCGAGCCTGTGACACAGGAACAGGAGGAAGTTATTCAGCCCCTTAAGTTGTTACACAGGAACAGGAGGAGGCCATTCAGCCCCTCGAGCCTGTTACATAGGAACAGGAGAAGGCCCATTCAGCCCCTCGACCCTGTTACACGGGAACAGGAGGAGGCCATTCAGCCCCTCGAGCATGTTACACAGGAACAGGATGAAGCTATTCATCCCCTCGAGCCTGTGACACAGGAACAGGAGGAAGTTATTAAGCCCCTTAAGTTGTTACACAGGAACAGGAGGAGGCCATTCAGCCCCTCGAGCCTGTTACACAGGAACAGGAGGAGACCATTCAGCCCTTCGAGCCTGTTACACAGGAACAGGAGGAGGCCATTCAGCCCCTCGAGCCTGTTACATAGGAACAGGAGGAGGCCATTCAGCCCCTTGGGCCTGTTACACAGGAACAGGAGGAGGCCATTCAGCTTCTCGAGCCTGTTACACAGGAACAGGAGGAGGCCATTCAGCCCGTCGAGCCTGTTACACAGGAACAGGAGGAGGCCATTCAGCCCGTCGAGCCTGTTACACAGGAACAGGAGGAGGCCATTCAGCCCGTCGAGCCTGTTACACAGGAACAGGAGGAGGCCATTCATCCCGTCGGGCCTCATACACAGGAACAGGAGAGGGCCATTTAGCCCCTCGAGCCTGTTACAAGGAACAGGAGGAGCCCATTCTGCCCCTCGAGCCTGTTACATTGGAACAGGAGGAGGCCATTCAGCCCCTCGAGCCTGTTACACGGGAACAGGAGGCCATTTAGCCCCTCGAGCCTGTTACACCGGAACAGGAGCAGGCCATTCAGCCCCTCGAGTCTGTTACACAGGAACAGGAGGAGGCAATTCAGCCCCTCGAGTCTGTTACACAGGAACAGGAGGAGGCCATTCAGCCCCTCGAGCCTGTTACACAGGAACAGGAGAAGGCCATTCAGCTCCTCGAGCTTGTTACAAAGGAACAGGAGGAGGCCATTCAGCCCCTCGAGCCTGTTACAAAAGAACAGGAGGCCATTCAGCCCCTCGGGTCTGTTACACAGGAACAGGAAGAGGCCATTCAGCCCCTCGAGCCTGTTACACAGGAACAGGAGGAGGCCATTCAGCCCCTCGAACCTGTTACACAGAGACAGGAGGAGGCCATTCAGCCCCTTTGAGCCTGTTAAATAGAAGCTGAAGGAAGCCATTCAGCCCCTCGAATCTGTTGCACAGGAACAGAGGAGGCCATTCAGCCCCTCGAGCCTGTTAAACAGGAACAGGAGGAGGCCATTCAGCACCTCGGGCCTTTTGCACTGGAACAGGAGGAGGCCATTCAGCCCCTCGACCCTGTTACACAGGAACAGGAAGAGGCCTTTCAGCCCCTCGAGCCTGTTACACAGGAACAGGAGGAGGCCATTCAGCCACTCGAACCTGTGACACAGGAAAGGGAGGAAGCTATTCAGCCCCCTCGGGCCTGTTACACAGGAACAGGTGGATGCCATTCAGCCCCTCGGTCCTGTTACACAGGAACAGGAGGAGGCCATTCAGCCCCTCGAGCCTGTTACACAGTAAGAGGAGGAGGCCATTCAGAATCTTGAGCCTGTTACGTTAGAACAGGAGAAGGCCATTCAGCTCCTCGAGCTTGTTACAAAGGAACAGGAGGAGGCCATTCAGCCCCTCGAGCCTGTTACACAGGAACAGGAGGAGGCCATTCAGCACCTCGAGCCTGTTACACAGGAACAGGAGGAGGCCATTCAGCCCCTCGAGCTTGTTACACAGGAACAGGAGGAGGCCATTCAGAATCTTGAGCCTGTTACGTAGGAACAGGAAGAGGCCATTCAGCTCCTCGAGCTTGTTACAAAGGAACAGGAGGAGGCCATTCAGTCCCTCGAGCTTGTTACACAGGAACAGGAGGAGGCCATTCAGCCCCTCGAGCCTGTTGCACGGAAACAGGAGGAGGCCATTCAGCCCCTCGAGCCTGTTACACAGGAACAGGAGGAGGCCATTCATCCACTCGAGCCTGTTACATAGGAACAGGAGGCCATTCAGCCCCTCGAGCTTGTTACAAAGGAACAGGAGGAGGCCATTCAACCCCTCGAGCCTGTGACATAGGAACAGGAGGAGGCCATTCAGCCTCTCGAGCCAGTTACACAGGAACAGGAGGAGGCCATTCAGCCCCTCG
The DNA here is from genome assembly GCF_044704955.1 of Pristiophorus japonicus. Lineage (NCBI taxonomy): Eukaryota > Metazoa > Chordata > Chondrichthyes > Pristiophoridae > Pristiophorus > Pristiophorus japonicus. Next base: position 436,540 of record NW_027254351.1, on the reverse strand, counting down.
GGCCTGTTACACAGGAACAGGAGAAGGCCATTCAGCACCTCGGGCTTGTTACACAGGAACAGGAGGAGGCCTTTCAGCCCATCGAGCCACTTACACAGGAAAAGGAGGAGGCCATTCAGCCCCTCGAGCCTGTTACATAGGAATAGGAGGAGGCCATTCAGCTCCCTTTAGCCTGTCAGACAGGAACAGGAGGGGGCCATTCAACCCCTCGACCCTGTAACACAAACAGGAGGAGGCCATTCAGCTCCTCGGGCTAGTTACACAGGAACAGGAGGAGGCCATTCAGCCTCTCGAGCCTGTTACGTAGGAACAGGAGGAGGCCATTCAGCTCCCTTTAGCCTGTCAGACAGGAACAGGAGGGGGCCATTCAACCCCTCGACCCTGTAACACAAACAGGAGGAGGCCATTCAGCTCCTCGGGCTTGTTACACAGGAACAGGAGGAGGCCATTCAGCCCCTCGAGCCTGTAACATAGGAACAGGAGGAGGCCATTCAGCCAGTCGGGCCTGTTACATAGGCACAGGAGGAGACTATTCAGCCAATCGAGCCTGTTACACAGGAACAGGAGGAGGCCATTCAGCCCCTTGAACCTGTTACATACGAAAAGGAGGAGGCCATTCAACCACTTGAGCCTGTTACAAAAGAACAGGAGGCCATTCAGCCCCTCGAGCCTGTTACACAGGAACAGGAGGAGGCCATTCAGCCCCTCGAGCCTGTTACAAAGGAACAGGAGGAGGCCATTCAGCCCCTCGAGCCTGTTACACAGGAACAGGAGTCCATTTAGCCCCTCGGGCCTGTTACACAGTAAGAGGAGGAGGCCATTCAGAATCTTGAGCCTGTTACGTAGGAACAGGAGGAGGCCATTCAGCCCCTCGAGCCTGTTACAAAGGAACAGGAGGAAGCCATTCAGCCCCTCGAGCCTGTTACATAGGAACAGGAGGCCATTCAGCCCCTCGAGCCTGTTACATAGGAACAGGAGGAGGCCATTCAGCCCCTCGACCCTGTTACACGGGAACAGGAGGAGGCCATTCAGTCCCTTGAGCCTGTTACATAGGAACAGGAGAAGGCCCATTCAGCCCCTCGACCCTGTTACACGGGAACAGGAGGAGGCCATTCAGCCCCTCGAGCCTGTTACATAGGAACAGGAGGAGGCCATTCAGCCCCTCAAGCTTGTCACATAGGAACAGGAGGAGGCCCATTCAGCCCCTTGAGCCTGTTACACAGGAACAGGAGGCCATTCAGCCCCTCGAGCCTGTTACACAGGAACAGGAGGAGGCCATTCAGTCCCTCGAGCCTGTTACACAGGAACAGAAGGAGGCCATTCAGCCCCTCGAGCCTGTTACACAGGAACAGGAGGAGGCCATTCAGTCCCTCGAGCCTGTTACACAGGAACAGGAGGAGGCCATTCAGTCTCTCGACCCTGTTACACAGGAACAGGAGGAGGATATTCAGCCCCTCGAACCTGTTACATAGGAACAGGAGGAGCCCATTCAGCCCCTTGAGCCTGTTACATTGGAACAGGAGGAGGCCATTCAGCCCCTCGAGCCTGTTACACGGGAACAGGAGGCCATTTAGCCCCTCGAGCCCGTTACACAGGAACAGGAGGACGTCATTCAGCCCCTCGAGTCTGTTACACAGGAACAGGAGGTGGCCATTCAGCCCCTCGAGCCTGTTACACAGGAACAGGAGGAGGATATTCAGCCCCTCGAGCCTGTTACACAGGATCAGGAGAAGGCCATTCAGCCCTTCGAGCCAGTTACACAGGAACAGGAGGAGGCCATTCAGCCCCTCGAGCCTGTTACAGAAGAACAGGAGGCCATTCAGCCCCTCGAGCCTGTTACACAGGAACAGGAGGAGGCCATTCAGACTCGCGAGCCTGTTACACAGGAACAGGAGGAGGCCATTCAGCCCCTCGAGCCTGTTACACAGGTACAGGATGAAGCTATTCATCCCCTCGACCCTGTGACACAGGAAGAGGAGGAAGTTATTCAGCCCCTTAAGTTGTTACACAGGAACAGGAGGAGGCCATTCAGCCCCTCGATCCTGTTACACAGGAACAGGAGGAGGCCATTCATCTCCTCGAACCTGTTGCACAGGAAAAGGAGTAGGCCATTCAGCCCCTCGAGCCTGTTACATAGGAACAGTAGGAGGCCATTCAGCCTCTCGGGCCTTTTGCACTGGAACAGGAGGAGGACATTCAGCCCCTCGAGCCTGTTACATAGGAACAGGAGGAGGCCATTCAGCCCCTCGAGCCTGTTATATAGGAACAGGAGGAGGCCATTCAGCCTCTCTGGCCTGTTACACAGCAACAGGAGGCCATTCAGCCTCTCGAGCCTGTTACACAGTAAGAGGAGGAGGCCATTCAGAATCTTGAGCCTGTTACGTTGGAACAGGAGGCCATTTAGCCCCTCGGGCCTGTTATACAGTAAGAGGAGGAGGCCATTCAGAATCTTGAGCCTGTTACGTAGGAACAGGAGGAGGCCATTCAGCCCCTCGAGCCTGTTACAAAGGAACAGGAGGAGGCCATTCAGCCCCTCGAGCCTGTTACATACGAACAGGAGGCCATTCAGCCCCTCGAGCCTGTTACATAGGAACAGGAGGAGGCCATTCAGCCCCTCGACCCTGTTACACGGGAACAGGAGGAGGCCATTCAGCCCCTCGGGCCTGTTACACAGTAAGAGGAGGAGGCCATTCAGAATCTTGAGCCTGTTACGTTGGAACAGGAGGAGGCCATTCAGCTCCTCGAGCTTGTTACAAAGGAACAGGAGGAGGCCATTCAGCCCCTCGAGCCTGTTACACAGGAACAGGAGGAGGCCATTCAGCCCGTCGAGCCTGTTACAAAAGAACAGGAGGCCATTCAGCCCCTCGAGCCTGTTACACAGGAACAGGAGGAGGCCATTCAGCCCCTCGAGCCTGTTACACAGGAACAGGAGGATGCCATTCAGCCCTTCGAGCCTGTTACACAGGAACAGGAGGAGGCCATTCAGACTCGCGAAACCTGTTACACAGGAACAGGAGGAGGCCATTCAGCCCCTCGAGCATGTTACACAGGAACAGGATGAAGCTATTCATCCCCTCGAGCCTGTGACACAGGAACAGGAGGAAGTTATTCAGCCCCTTAAGTTGTTACACAGGAACAGGAGGAGGCCATTCAGCCCCTCGAGCCTGTTACACAGGAACAGGAGGAGGCCATTCAGCCCTTCGAGCCTGTTACACAGGAACAGGAGGAGGCCATTCAGCCCCTCGAGCCTGTTACATAGGAACAGGAGGAGGCCATTCAGCCCCTTGGGCCTGTTACACAGGAACAGGAGGAGGCCATTCAGCTTCTCGAGCCTGTTCCACAGGAACAGGAGGAGGCCATTTAGCCCGTCGAGCCTGTTACACAGGAACAGGAGGAGGCCATTCAGCCCGTCGAGCCTGTTACACAGGAACAGGAGGAGGCCATTCAGCCCGTCGAGCCTATTACACAGGAACAGGAGGAGGCCATTCATCCCGTCGGGCCTCATACACAGGAACAGGAGAGGGCCATTTAGCCCCTCGAGCCTGTTACAAGGAACAGGAGGAGCCCATTCTGCCCCTCGAGCCTGTTACATTGGAACAGGAGGAGGCCATTCAGCCCCTCGAGCCTGTTACACGGGAACAGGAGGCCATTTAGCCCCTCGAGCCTGTTACACCGGAACAGGAGCAGGCCATTCAGCCCCTCGAGTCTGTTACACAGGAACAGGAGGAGGCAATTCAGCCCCTCGAGTCTGTTACACAGGAACAGGAGGAGGCCATTCAGCCCCTCGAGCCTGTTACACAGGAACAGGAGAAGGCCATTCAGCTCCTCGAGCTTGTTACAAAGGAACAGGAGGAGGCCATTCAGCCCCTCGAGCCTGTTACAAAAGAACAGGAGGCCATTCAGCCCCTCGGGTCTGTGACACAGGAACAGGAAGAGGCCATTCAGCCCCTCGAGCCTGTTACACAGGAACAGGAGGAGGCCATTCAGCCCCTCGAACCTGTTACACAGAGACAGGAGGAGGCCATTCAGCCCCTTTGAGCCTGTTAAATAGAAGCTGAAGGAAGCCATTCAGCCCCTCGAATCTGTTGCACAGGAACAGAGGAGGCCATTCAGCCCCTCGAGCCTGTTAAACAGGAACAGGAGGAGGCCATTCAGCACCTCGGGCCTTTTGCACTGGAACAGGAGGAGGCCATTCAGCACCTCGACCCTGTTACACAGAAACAGGAAGAGGCCATTCAGCCCCTCGAGCCTGTTACATAGGAACAGGAGGAGGCCATTCAGCCACTCGAACCTGTGACACAGGAAAGGGAGGAAGCTATTCAGCCCCTCGGGCCTGTTACACAGGAACAGGTGGATGCCATTCAGCCCCTCGGTCCTGTTACACAGGAACAGGAGGAGGCCATTCAGCCCCTCGGTCCTGTTACATAGGAACAGGAGGAGGCCATTCAGCCAGTCGGGCCTGTTACATAGGCACAGGAGGAGACTATTCAGCCAATCGAGCCTGTTACACAGGAACAGGAGGAGGCCATTCAGCCCCTTGAACCTGTTACATACGAAAAGGAGGAGGCCATTCAACCACTTGAGCCTGTTACACAGGAACAGGAGGAGGCCATTCAGCCCCTTGAGCCTGTTACATACGAAAAGGAGGAGGCCATTCAGCCCCTTGAGCCTGTTACATACGAAAAGGAGGAGGCCATTCAGCCCATCGAGCCTGTTACACAGTAACAGGAGGACACCATTCAGCCCCTCGGGTCTGTTACACGGGAACAGGAGGAGGCCATTCAGCCTCTCGGGTCTGTTACACAGGAACAGGAGGAGGCTATTCAGCCCATCGAGCCTGTTACACAGGAACAGGAGGAGGCCATTCAGCCCCTCGAGCCTGTTACACGGGAACAGGAGGCCATTTAGCCCCTCGAGCCTGTTACACCGGAACAGGAGCAGGCCATTCAGCCCCTCGAGTCTGTTACACAGGAACAGGAGGAGGCAATTCAGCCCCTCGAGTCTGTTACACAGGAACAGGAGGAGGCCATTCAGCCCCTCGAGCCTGTTACACAGGAACAGGAGAAGGCCATTCAGCTCCTCGAGCTTGTTACAAAGGAACAGGAGGAGGCCATTCAGCCCCTCGAGCCTGTTACAAAAGAACAGGAGGCCATTCAGCCCCTCGGGTCTGTGACACAGGAACAGGAAGAGGCCATTCAGCCCCTCGAGCCTGTTACACAGGAACAGGAGGAGGCCATTCAGCCCCTCGAACCTGTTACACAGAGACAGGAGGAGGCCATTCAGCCCCTTTGAGCCTGTTAAATAGAAGCTGAAGGAAGCCATTCAGCCCCTCGAATCTGTTGCACAGGAACAGAGGAGGCCATTCAGCCCCTCGAGCCTGTTAAACAGGAACAGGAGGAGGCCATTCAGCACCTCGGGCCTTTTGCACTGGAACAGGAGGAGGCCATTCAGCACCTCGACCCTGTTACACAGAAACAGGAAGAGGCCATTCAGCCCCTCGAGCCTGTTACATAGGAACAGGAGGAGGCCATTCAGCCACTCGAACCTGTGACACAGGAAAGGGAGGAAGCTATTCAGCCCCTCGGGCCTGTTACACAGGAACAGGTGGATGCCATTCAGCCCCTCGGTCCTGTTACACAGGAACAGGAGGAGGCCATTCAGCCCCTCGGTCCTGTTACATAGGAACAGGAGGAGGCCATTCAGCCAGTCGGGCCTGTTACATAGGCACAGGAGGAGACTATTCAGCCAATCGAGCCTGTTACACAGGAACAGGAGGAGGCCATTCAGCCCCTTGAACCTGTTACATACGAAAAGGAGGAGGCCATTCAACCACTTGAGCCTGTTACACAGGAACAGGAGGAGGCCATTCAGCCCCTTGAGCCTGTTACATACGAAAAGGAGGAGGCCATTCAGCCCCTTGAGCCTGTTACATACGAAAAGGAGGAGGCCATTCAGCCCATCGAGCCTGTTACACAGTAACAGGAGGACACCATTCAGCCCCTCGGGTCTGTTACACGGGAACAGGAGGAGGCCATTCAGCCTCTAGGGTCTGTTACACAGGAACAGGAGGAGGCTATTCAGCCCATCGAGCCTGTTACACAGGAACAGGAGGAGGCCATACAGCCCTTCGAGCCAGTTACACAGGAACAGGAGGAGGCCATTCAGACTCGCGAGCCTGTTACACAGGAACAGGAGGAGGCCATTCAGCCCCTCAAGCCTGTTACACAGGAACAGGATGAAGCTATTCATCCCCTCGACCCTGTGACACAGGAAGAGGAGGAAGTTATTCAGCCCCTTAAGTTGTTACACAGGAACAGGAGGAGGCCATTCAGCCCCTCGATCCTGTTACACAGGAACAGGAGGAGGCCATTCATCTCCTCGAACCTGTTGCACAGGAAAAGGAGTAGGCCATTCAGCCCCTCGAGCCTGTTACATAGGAACAGTAGGAGGCCATTCAGCCTCTCGGGCCTTTTGCACTGGAACAGGAGGAGGACATTCAGCCCCTCGAGCCTGTTACATAGGAACAGGAGGAGGCCATTCAGCCCCTCGAGCCTGTTATATAGGAACAGGAGGAGGCCATTCAGCCTCTCGGGCCTGTTACACAGCAACAGGAGGCCATTCAGCCTCTCGAGCCTGTTACACAGTAAGAGGAGGAGGCCATTCAGAATCTTGAGCCTGTTACGTTGGAACAGGAGGCCATTTAGCCCCTCGGGCCTGTTATACAGTAAGAGGAGGAGGCCATTCAGAATCTTGAGCCTGTTACGTAGGAACAGGAGGAGGCCATTCAGCCCCTCGAGCCTGTTACAAAGGAACAGGAGGAGGCCATTCAGCCCCTCGAGCCTGTTACATACGAACAGGAGGCCATTCAGCCCCTCGAGCCTGTTACATAGGAACAGGAGGAGGCCATTCAGCCCCTCGACCCTGTTACACGGGAACAGGAGGAGGCCATTCAGCCCCTCGGGCCTGTTACACAGTAAGAGGAGGAGGCCATTCAGAATCTTGAGCCTGTTACGTTGGAACAGGAGGAGGCCATTCAGCTCCTCGAGCTTGTTACAAAGGAACAGGAGGAGGCCATTCAGCCCCTCGAGCCTGTTACACAGGAACAGGAGGAGGCCATTCAGCCCGTCGAGCCTGTTACAAAAGAACAGGAGGCCATTCAGCCCCTCGAGCCTGTTACACAGGAACAGGAGGAGGCCATTCAGCCCCTCGAGCCTGTTACACAGGAACAGGAGGATGCCATTCAGCCCTTCGAGCCTGTTACACAGGAACAGGAGGAGGCCATTCAGACTCGCGAAACCTGTTACACAGGAACAGGAGGAGGCCATTCAGCCCCTCGAGCATGTTACACAGGAACAGGATGAAGCTATTCATCCCCTCGAGCCTGTGACACAGGAACAGGAGGAAGTTATTCAGCCCCTTAAGTTGTTACACAGGAACAGGAGGAGGCCATTCAGCCCCTCGAGCCTGTTACACAGGAACAGGAGGAGGCCATTCAGCCCTTCGAGCCTGTTACACAGGAACAGGAGGAGGCCATTCAGCCCCTCGAGCCTGTTACATAGGAACAGGAGGAGGCCATTCAGCCCCTTGGGCCTGTTACACAGGAACAGGAGGAGGCCATTCAGCTTCTCGAGCCTGTTCCACAGGAACAGGAGGAGGCCATTTAGCCCGTCGAGCCTGTTACACAGGAACAGGAGGAGGCCATTCAGCCCGTCGAGCCTGTTACACAGGAACAGGAGGAGGCCATTCAGCCCGTCGAGCCTGTTACACAGGAACAGGAGGAGGCCATTCATCCCGTCGGGCCTCATACACAGGAACAGGAGAGGGCCATTTAGCCCCTCGAGCCTGTTACAAGGAACAGGAGGAGCCCATTCTGCCCCTCGAGCCTGTTACATTGGAACAGGAGGAGGCCATTCAGCCCCTCGAGCCTGTTACACGGGAACAGGAGGCCATTTAGCCCCTCGAGCCTGTTACACCGGAACAGGAGCAGGCCATTCAGCCCCTCGAGTCTGTTACACAGGAACAGGAGGAGGCAATTCAGCCCCTCGAGTCTGTTACACAGGAACAGGAGGAGGCCATTCAGCCCCTCGAGCCTGTTACACAGGAACAGGAGAAGGCCATTCAGCTCCTCGAGCTTGTTACAAAGGAACAGGAGGAGGCCATTCAGCCCCTCGAGCCTGTTACAAAAGAACAGGAGGCCATTCAGCCCCTCGGGTCTGTGACACAGGAACAGGAAGAGGCCATTCAGCCCCTCGAGCCTGTTACACAGGAACAGGAGGAGGCCATTCAGCCCCTCGAACCTGTTACACAGAGACAGGAGGAGGCCATTCAGCCCCTTTGAGCCTGTTAAATAGAAGCTGAAGGAAGCCATTCAGCCCCTCGAATCTGTTGCACAGGAACAGAGGAGGCCATTCAGCCCCTCGAGCCTGTTAAACAGGAACAGGAGGAGGCCATTCAGCACCTCGGGCCTTTTGCACTGGAACAGGAGGAGGCCATTCAGCCCCTCGACCCTGTTACACAGAAACAGGAAGAGGCCATTCAGCCCCTCGAGCCTGTTACATAGGAACAGGAGGAGGCCATTCAGCCACTCGAACCTGTGACACAGGAAAGGGAGGAAGCTATTCAGCCCCTCGGGCCTGTTACACAGGAACAGGTGGATGCCATTCAGCCCCTCGGTCCTGTTACACAGGAACAGGAGGAGGCCATTCAGCCCCTCGGTCCTGTTACATAGGAACAGGAGGAGGCCATTCAGCCAGTCGGGCCTGTTACATAGGCACAGGAGGAGACTATTCAGCCAATCGAGCCTGTTACACAGGAACAGGAGGAGGCCATTCAGCCCCTTGAACCTGTTACATACGAAAAGGAGGAGGCCATTCAACCACTTGAGCCTGTTACACAGGAACAGGAGGAGGCCATTCAGCCCCTTGAGCCTGTTACATACGAAAAGGAGGAGGCCATTCAGCCCCTTGAGCCTGTTACATACGAAAAGGAGGAGGCCATTCAGCCCATCGAGCCTGTTACACAGTAACAGGAGGACACCATTCAGCCCCTCGGGTCTGTTACACGGGAACAGGAGGAGGCCATTCAGCCTCTCGGGTCTGTTACACAGGAACAGGAGGAGGCTATTCAGCCCATCGAGCCTGTTACACAGGAACAGGAGGAGGCCATTCAGCCCCTCGAGCCTGTTACAGAGGAACAGGAGGAGGCCATTCAGCCCCTCGAGCCTGTTACACAGGAACAGGAGGAGGCTATTCAGCCCCTCGAGCCTGTCACATAGGAACAGGAGGAGGCCATTCAGCCCCTCGAGCCTGTTACACAGGAACAGGAGGAGGCCATTCAGCCCCTCGAGCCTGTCACATAGGAACAGGAGGAGGCCATTCAGCCACTCGGGCCTGTTACACGGGAACAGGAGGCCATTTAGCCCCTCGAGCCCATTACACAGGAACAGGAGGAGGCCATTCAACCCCTCGAGCCTGTTACACAGGAACAGGAGGAGGCCATTCAGCCCTTCGAGCCTGTTACACAGGAACAGGAGGAGGCCATTCCGACTCGCGAGCCTGTTACACAGGAACAGGAGGAGGCCATTCAGCCCCTCGAGCCTGTTACACAGGAACAGGAGAAGCCCAGTGAGCCACTCGAGCCTGTTACACAGGAACAGGAGGAGGCCATTCAGCCCCTTGAGATTGTTACACAGGAACAGGAGGAGGCCATTCTGCCCCTTGAGCCCGTTACATAGGAACAGGAGGAGGCCATTCAGCCCCTTGAGCCTGTTACACAGGAACAGGAGGAGGCCATTCAGCCCCTTGAGATTGTTACACAGGAACAGGAGGAGGCTATTCAGCCCCTTGAGCCTGTTACATAGGAACAGGAAGAGGCCATTCAGCACCTCGGGCCTGTTACATCGGGACAGGAGGAGGCCATTCAGTCCCTCGAGCCTGTTACACAGGAACAGGAGGAGGACATTCAGCCCCTCGAGCCTGTTACATAGGAAAAGGAGGAGGCCATTCAGCCCCTTGAGCCAGTTACAGAGGAACAGGAGGAGGCCATTCAGCCCCTTGAGCCTGTTACATAGGAACAGGAGGAGGCCATTCAGCACCTTGAGCCTGTTACATAGGAACAGGAGGAGGCCATTCAGCCCCTCGTGCCTGTTAGACAGGAACAGGAGGAGGCCATTCAGCCCCTCGAGGATGTTACACAGGAACAAGAGGAGGCCATTCAGCCCCTCGAGCATGTTAGACAGGAAAATGAGGAGGCCATTCAGCCCCTTGAGCCTGTTACATAGGAACAGGAGGAGGCCATTCAGCCCCTTGAGCCTGTTACATCGGAACAGCAGGAGGCCATTCAGTCTCTCGAGCCTGTTACTTAGGAACAGGAGGAGGCCATTCAGCCCCTCGAGCCTGTTAGACAGGAACACAAGGCTCAATTCAGTCAATCGAGCCTGTTACTTAGGAACAGGAGGAGGCCATTCAGCTCTTCGAGCCTGTAAACAGGAACACAAGGCTGAATTCAGTCACTCGAGCCTGTTACTTAGGAACAGGAGGAAGCCATTCAGCCCCTCGGGCCTGTTACACAGGAACAGGATGAGCCCATTCAGCCCCCCGGGTCTGTTACACTGGAACAGGAGGAGGCCATTCAGCCCCTCGAGCCTGTTACACAGGAACAGGAGAAGCCCAGTGAGCCCCTCGAGCCTGTTACACAGGAACAGGAGGAGGCCATTCAGCCCCTTGAGATTGTTACACAGGAACAGGAGGAGGCCATTCTGCCCCTTGAGCCTGTTACATAGGAACAGGAGGAGGCCATTCAGCCCCTTGAGCCTGTTACACAGGAACAGGAGGAGGCCATTCAGCCCCTTGAGCCTGTTACACAGGAACATCAGGGGGCCATTCAGCCCCTCAGGCCTGTTACACAGGAACAAGAGGAGGCCATTCAGCCCCTCGAGCCTGTTACGTACGAACAGGAGGAGGCCATTCAGCCCCTCGAGCCTGTTACGTACGAACAGGAGGAGGCCATTCTGCCCCTTCAGCCTGTTACATAGGAACAGGAGGAGGCCATTCAGCCCCTCGAGCCTGCTACACAGGAACAAGAGGAGGCCATTCAGCCCCTTGAGCCTGTTACATACGAAAAGGAGGAGGCCATTCAGCCCCTCGAGCCTGTTACACAGTAACAGGAGGACACCATTCAGCCCCTCGGGTCTGTTACACGGGAACAGGAGGAGGCCATTCAGCCTCTCGGGTCTGTTACACAGGAACAGGAGGAGGCCATTCAGCCCATCGAGCCTGTTACACAGGAACAGGAGGAGGCCATTCAGCCCCTCGAGCCTGTTACAGAGGAACAGGAGGAGGCCATTCAGCCCCTCGAGCCTGTTACACAGGAACAGGAGGAGGCCATTCAGCCCCTCGAGCCTGTCACATAGGAACAGGAGGAGGCCATTCAGCCCCTCGAGCCTGTTACACAGGAACAGGAGGAGGCCATTCAGCCCCTCGAGCCTGTCACATAGGAACAGGAGGAGGCCATTCAGCCACTCGGGCCTGTTACACGGGAACAGGAGTCCATTTAGCCCCTCGAGCCCGTTACACAGGAACAGGAGGAGGCCATTCAACCCTTTGAGCCTGTTACACAGGAACAGGAGGAGGCCATTCAGCCCTTCGAGCCTGTTACACAGGAACAGGAGGAGGCCATTCCGACTCGCGAGCCTGTTACAGAGGAACAGGAGGAGGCCATTCAGCCCCTCGAGCCTGTTACACAGGAACAGGAGAAGCCCAGTGAGCCCCTCGAGCCTGTTACACAGGAACAGGAGGAGGCCATTCAGCCCCTTGAGATTGTTACACAGGAACAGGAGGAGGCCATTCTGCCCCTTGAGCCCGTTACATAGGAACAGGAGGATTCCATTCAGCCCCTTGAGCCTGTTACACAGGAACAGGAGGAGGCCATTCAGCCCCTTGAGATTGTTACACAGGAACAGGAGGAGGCTATTCAGCCCCTTGAGCCTGTTACATAGGAACAGGAAGAGGCCATTCAGCACCTCAGGCCTGTTACATAGGAACAGGAGGAGGCCATTCAGTCCCTCGAGCCTGTTACACAGGAACAGGAGGAGGACATTCAGCCCCTCGAGCCTGTTACATCGGGACAGGAGGAGGCCATTCAGCCCTTCGAGCCTGTTACACAGGAACAGGAAGAGGCCATTCAGCCCCTCGAGCCTGTTACATAGGAACAGGAGGAGTCCATTCAGCCCTTCGAGCCTGTTACACAGGAACAGGAGGAGGCCATTCAGCCCCTCGAGCCTGTTACACAGGAACAGGAGGAGGCCATTCAGCCCCTTGAGCCTGTTACATAGGAACAGGAGGAGGCCATTCAGCCCCTCGAGTCTGTTACACAGGAACAGGAGGAGGCCTTTCAGCCCCTTGAGCCTGTTACATAGGAAAAGGATGAGGCCATTCAGCCCCTTGAGCCAGTTACAGAGGAACAGGAGGAGGCCATTCAGCCCCTTGAGCCTGTTACATAGGAACAGGAGGAGGCCATTCAGCACATTGAGCCTGTTACATAGGAACAGGAGGAGGCCATTCAGCCCCTCGTGCCTGTTAGACAGGAACAGGAGGAGGCCATTCAGCCCCTCGAGGATGTTACACAGGAACAAGAGGAGGCCATTCAGCCCCTCGAGCATGTTAGACAGGAAAAGGAGGAGGCCATTCAGCCCCTTGAGCCTGTTACATAGGAACAGGAGGAGGCCATTCAGCCCCTTGAGCCTGTTACATCGGAACAGCAGGAGGCCATTCAGTCTCTCGAGCCTGTTACTTAGGAACAGGAGGAGGCCATTCAGCCCCTCGAGCCTGTTAGACAGGAACACAAGGCTCAATTCAGTCAATCGAGCCTGTTACTTAGGAACAGGAGGAGGCCATTCAGCTCTTCGAGCCTGTAAACAGGAACACAAGGCTGAATTCAGTCACTCGAGCCTGTTACTTAGGAACAGGAGGAAGCCATTCAGCCCCTCGGGCCTGTTACACAGGAACAGGATGAGCCCATTCAGCCCCCCGGGTCTGTTACACTGGAACAGGAGGAGGCCATTCAGCCCCTCGAGTCTGTTACACAGGAACAGGAGGAGGCCATTCAGCCCCTTGAGCCTGTTACATCGGAACAGCAGGAGGCCATTCAGTCTCTCGAGCCTGTTACTTAGGAACAGGAGGAGGCCATTCAGCCCCTCGAGCCTGTTAGACAGGAACACAAGGCTCAATTCAGTCAATCGAGCCTGTTACTTAGGAACAGGAGGAGGCCATTCAGCTCTTCGAGCCTGTAAACAGGAACACAAGGCTGAATTCAGTCACTCGAGCCTGTTACTTAGGAACAGGAGGAAGCCATTCAGCCCCTCGGGCCTGTTACACAGGAACAGGATGAGCCCATTCAGCCCTTCGAGCCTGTTACACAGGAACAGGAGGAGGCCATTTAGCCCCTCGAGCCTGTTACACAGGAACAGGAGGAGGCCATTCAGCCCCTTGAGCCTGTTACATAGGAACAGGAGGAGGCCATTCAGCCCCTCGAGTCTGTTACACAGGAACAGGAGGAGGCCATTCAGCCCCTCGAGCCTGTTACACAGGAGCAGGAGGAGGCCATTCAGCCCCTTGAGCCTGTTACATAGGAACAGGAAGAGGCCATTCAGCACCTCGGGCCTGTTACATAGGAACAGGAGGAGGCCATTCAGTCCCTCGAGCCTGTTACACAGGAACAGGAGGAGGACATTCAGCCCCTCGAGCCTGTTACATCGGGACAGGAGGAGGCCATTCAGCCCTTCGAGCCTGTTACACAGGAACAGGAAGAGGCCATTCAGCCCCGCGAGCCTGTTACACCGGGACAGGAGGAGGCCATTCAGTCCCTCGAGCCTGTTACACAGGAACAGGAGGAGGACATTCAGCCCCTCGAGCCTGTTACATAGGAACAGGAGGAGTCCATTCAGCCCTTCGAGCCAGTTACACAGGAACAGGAGGAGGCCATTCAGCCCCTCGAGCCTGTTACACAGGAACAGGAGGAGGCCATTCAGCCCCTTGAGCCTGTTACATAGGAACAGGAGGAGGCCATTCAGCCCCTCGAGTCTGTTACACAGGAACAGGAGGAGGCCATTCAGCCCCTTGAGCCTGTTACATAGGAACAGGAGGAGGCCTTTCAGCCCCTTGAGCCTGTTACATAGGAAAAGGAGGAGGCCATTCAGCCCCTTGAGCCAGTTACAGAGGAACAGGAGGAGGCCATTTAGCCCCTTGAGCCTGTTAGATAGGAACAGGAGGAGGCCATTCAGCACCTTGAGCCTGTTACATAGGAAGAGGAGGAGGCCATTCAGCCCCTCGAGCCTGTTAGACAGGAACAGGAGGAGGCCATTCAGCCCCTCGAGGATGTTACACAGGAACAGGAGGAGGCCATTCAGCCCCTCGAGCATGTTAGACAGGAAAAGGAGGAGGCCATTCAGCCCCTTGAGCCTGTTACATAGGAACAGGAGGAGGCCATTCAGCCCCTTGAGCCTGTTACATCGGAACAGCAGGAGGCCATTCAGTCTCTCGAGCCTGTTACTTAGGAACAGGAGGAGGCCATTCAGCCCCTCGAGCCTGTTAGACAGGAACACAAGGCTCAATTCAGTCAATCGAGCCTGTTACTTAGGAACAGGAGGAGGCCATTCAGCTCTTCGAGCCTGTAAACAGGAACACAAGGCTGAATTCAGTCACTCGAGCCTGTTACTTAGTAACAGGAGGAAGCCATTCAGCCCCTCGGGCCTGTTACACAGGAACAGGATGAGCCCATTCAGCCCCCCGGGTCTGTTACACTGGAACAGGAGGAGGCCATTCAGCCCCTCGAGTCTGTTACACAGGAACAGGAGGAGGCCATTCAGCCCCTCGAGTCTGTTACACAGGAACAGCAGAGGGCCATTCAGCCCCTCAGGCCTGTTACACAGGAACAAGAGGAGGCCATTCAGCCCCTCGAACCTGTTACGTACGAACAGGAGGAGGCCATTCAGCCCCTCGAGCCTGTTACGTACGAACAGGAGGAGGCCATTCTGCCCCTTCAGCCTGTTACATAGGAACAGGAGGAGGCCATTCAGCCCCTCGAGCCTGCTACACAGGAACAAGAGGAGGCCATTCAGCCCCTTGAGCCTGTTACATACGAAAAGGAGGAGGCCATTCAGCCCCTCGAGCCTGTTACACAGTAACAGGAGGACACCATTCAGCCCCTCGGGTCTGTTACACGGGAACAGGAGGAGGCCATTCCGCCTCTCGGGTCTGTTACACAGGAATAGGAGGAGGCCATTCAGCCCATCGAGCCTGTTACACAGGAACAGGAGGAGGCCATTCAGCCCCTCGAGCCTGTTACAGAGGAACAGGAGGAGGCCATTCAGCCCCTCGAGCCTGTTACACAGGAACAGGAGGAGGCCATTCAGCCCCTCGAGCCTGTCACATAGGAACAGGAGGAGGCCATTCAGCCCCTCGAGCCTGTTACACAGGAACAGGAGGAGGCCATTCAGCCCCTCGAGCCTGTTACACAGGAACAGGAGGAGGCCATTCAGCCCCTTGAGATTGTTACACAGGAACAGGAGGAGGCCATTCTGCCCCTTGAGCCTGTTACATAGGAACAGGAGGAGGCCATTCAGCCCCTTGAGCCTGTTACACAGGAACAGGAGGAGGCCATTCAGCCCCTTGAGATTGTTACACAGGAACAGGAGGAGGCTATTCAGCCCCTTGAGCCTGTTACATAGGAACAGGAAGAGGCCATTCAGCACCTCGGGCCTGTTACATAGGAACAGGAGGAGGCCATTCAGTCCCTCGAGCCTGTTACACAGGAACAGGAGGAGGACATTCAGCCCCTCGAGCCTGTTACATCGGGACAGGAAGAGGCCATTCAGCCCTTCGAGCCTGTTACACAGGAACAGGAAGAGGCCATTCAGCCCCGCGAGCCTGTTACATCGGGACAGGAGGAGGCCATTCAGTCCCTCGAGCCTGTTACACAGGAACAGGAGGAGGACATTCAGCCCCTCGAGCCTGTTACATAGGAACAGGAGGAGTCCATTCAGCCCTTCGAGCCTGTTACACAGGAACAGGAGGAGGCCATTCAGCCCCTCGAGCCTGTTACACAGGAACAGGAGGAGGCCATTCAGCCCCTTGAGCCTGTTACATAGGAACAGGAGGAGGCCATTCAGCCCCTCGAGTCTGTTACACAGGAACAGGAGGAGGCCATTCAGCCCCTTGAGCCTGTTACATAGGAACAGGAGGAGGCCTTTCAGCCCCTTGAGCCTGTTACATAGGAAAAGGAGGAGGCCATTCAGCCCCTTGAGCCAGTTACAGAGGAACAGGAGGAGGCCATTTAGCCCCTTGAGCCTGTTAGATAGGAACAGGAGGAGGCCATTCAGCACCTTGAGCCTGTTACATAGGAAGAGGAGGAGGACATTCAGCCCCTCGAGCCTGTTAGACAGGAACAGGAGGAGGCCATTCAGCCCCTCGAGGATGTTACACAGGAACAGGAGGAGGCCATTCAGCCCCTCGAGCATGTTAGACAGGAAAAGGAGGAGGCCATTCAACCCTTGAGCCTGTTACATAGGAACAGGAGGAGGCCATTCAGCCCCTTGAGCCTGTTACATCGGAACAGCAGGAGGCCATTCAGTCTCTCGAGCCTGTTACTTAGGAACAGGAGGAGGCCAACAGCCCCTCGAGCCTGTTAGACAGGAACACAAGGCTCAATTCAGTCAATCGAGCCTGTTACTTAGGAACAGGAGGAGGCCATTCAGCTCTTCGAGCCTGTAAACAGGAACACAAGGCTCAATTCAGTCAATCGAGCCTGTTACTTAGGAACAGGAGGAGGCCATTCAGCTCTTCGAGCCTGTAAACAGGAACACAAGGCTGAATTCAGTCACTCGAGCCTGTTACTTAGTAACAGGAGGAAGCCATTCAGCCCCTCGGGCCTGTTACACAGGAACAGGATGAGCCCATTCAGCCCCCCGGGTCTGTTACACTGGAACAGGAGGAGGCCATTCAGCCCCTCGAGTCTGTTACACAGGAACAGGAGGAGGCCATTCAGCCCCTCGAGTCTGTCACACAGGAACAGCAGGGGGCCATTCAGCCCCTCAGGCCTGTTACACAGGAACAAGAGGAGGCCATTCAGCCCCTCGAGCCTGTTAGGTACGAACAGGAGGAGGCCATTCAGCCCCTCGAGCCTGTTACGTACGAACAGGAGGAGGCCATTCTGCCCCTTCAGCCTGTTACATAGGAACAGGAGGAGGCCATTCAGCCCCTCGAGCCTGCTACACAGGAACAAGAGGAGGCCATTCAGCCCCTCGGGCCTGTTACACCGGAAAAGGAGGAGGCCATTCAGCCCCTTGAGCCTGTTACATAGGAACAGGAGGAGGCCATTCAGCCCCTCCGGCCTGTAACACAGGAACAGGAGGAGGCCATTCAGCCCCTCCGGCCTGTAACACAGGAACAGGAGGAGGCCATTCAGCCCCTCCGGCCTGTAACACAGGAACAGGAGGAGGCCATTCAGCCCCTCGAGCCTGTTACACAGGAACAGCAGGAGGCCACTCAGCACCTCGAGCCTGTTACATCGGGACAGGAGGAGGCCATTCAGCACCTCGAACCTATTACACAGGAACAGGAGGAGGCCATTCAGCCTCTCGGGCCTGTTACACAGGAACAGCAGGAGGCCATTCAGCCCCTCGAGCCTGTTACACAGGAACAGGAGGAGGCCATTCAGCCCCTCGAGCATGTTACACAGGAACAGGAGGCCATTCAGCCCCTCGGGCCTGTGACTGATGAACAGCAGGAGATCATTCAGCCCCTTGAGGCTGTTACATAGAAGCTGAAGGAAGCCATTCAGCCCCTCGAACCTGTTACTAAGGAATAGGAGGAGGCCGTTCAGCCTCTTGAGCCTGTTACACAGGAACAGGAGGAGGCCATTCAGCCCCTTGGGCCTGTTACACAGGAACAGGAGGAGGTCATTCAGCCCCTTGAGCCTGTTACTAAGGAATAGGAGGAGGCCATTCAGCCTCTTGAGCCTGTTACACAGGAACAGGAGGAGGCCATTCAGCCCCTTGAGCTTGTTACTTAGGAATAGGAGGGGGCCATTCAGCCTCTTGAGCCTGTTACGTAGGAAAAGGAGGAGGCCATTCAGCCCCTTGAGCCTGTTACGTAGGAACAGGAGGAGGCCATTCATTCCCTCGAGCCTGTTACACAGGAACAGCAGGAGCCATTCAGCCCCTCGAGCCTGTTACACAGGAACAGGAGGAGGCCATTCAGCCCCTTGAGCCTGTTACATAGGAACAGGAGGAGGCCATTCAGCCCCTCGGGCCTGTTGCACAGGAACAGGAGGAGGCCATTCAGCCCCTCGGGCCTGTTACACAGGAACAGGAGGAGGCCATTCAGTCCCTCGGGCATGTTACACAGGAACAGGAGGAGGCCATTCAGCCCCTCGAGCCTGTTACACAGGAACAGCAGGAGGCCATTCAGCCCCTCGAGCTTGTTGCACAAGAACAGGAGGAGGCCCATTCAGCCCCTCGAGCCTGTTACACAGGAACAGGAGGAGGCCATTCAGCCCCTCGAGCCTGTTACACAGGAACAGGAGGAGGCCATTCAGCCCCTCGAGCCTGCTACACAGGAACAGGAGGAGGCCATTCAGCACCTCGGACCTGTTACGTACGAACAGGAGGAGGCCATTCAGCCCCTTGAGCCTGTTACATCGGAACAGCAGGAGGCCATTCAGTCTCTCGAGCCTGTTACTTAGGAACAGGAGGAGGCCATTCAGCCCCTCGAGCCTGTTAGACAGGAACACAAGGCTCAATTCAGTCAATCGAGCCTGTTACTTAGGAACAGGAGGAGGCCATTCAGCCCTTCGAGCCTGCAAACAGGAACACAAGGCTGAATTCAGTCACTCGAGCCTGTTACTTAGGAACAGGAGGAAGCCATTCAGCCCCTCGGGCCTGTTACACAGGAACAGGATGAGCCCATTCAGCCCCTCGGGTCTGTTACACTGGAACAGGAGGAGGCCATTCAGTCCCTCGAGCCTGTTACACAGGAACAGGAGGAGGACATTCAGCCCCTCGAGCCTGTTACATCGGGACAGGAGGAGGCCATTCAGCCCTTCGAGCCTGTTACACAGGAACAGGAAGAGGCCATTCAGCCCCTCGAGCCTGTTACATAGGAACAGGAGGAGTCCATTCAGCCCTTCGAGCCTGTTACACAGGAACAGGAGGAGGCCATTCAGCCCCTCGAGCCTGTTACACAGGAACAGAAGGAGGCCATTCAGCCCCTTGAGCCTGTTACATAGGAACAGGAGGAGGCCATTCAGCCCCTCGAGTCTGTTACACAGGAACAGGAGGAGGCCTTTCAGCCCCTTGAGCCTGTTACATAGGAAAAGGATGAGGCCATTCAGCCCCTTGAGCCAGTTACAGAGGAACAGGAGGAGGCCATTCAGCCCCTTGAGCCTGTTACATAGGAACAGGAGGAGGCCATTCAGCACCTTGAGCCTGTTACATAGGAACAGGAGGAGGCCATTCAGCCCCTCGTGCCTGTTAGACAGGAACAGGAGGAGGCCATTCAGCCCCTCGAGGATGTTACACAGGAACAAGAGGAGGCCATTCAGCCCCTCGAGCATGTTAGACAGGAAAAGGAGGAGGCCATTCAGCCCCTTGAGCCTGTTACATAGGAACAGGAGGAGGCCATTCAGCCCCTTGAGCCTGTTACATCGGAACAGCAGGAGGCCATTCAGTCTCTCGAGCCTGTTACTTAGGAACAGGAGGAGGCCATTCAGCCCCTCGAGCCTGTTAGACAGGAACACAAGGCTCAATTCAGTCAATCGAGCCTGTTACTTAGGAACAGGAGGAGGCCATTCAGCTCTTCGAGCCTGTAAACAGGAACACAAGGCTGAATTCAGTCACTCGAGCCTGTTACTTAGGAACAGGAGGAAGCCATTCAGCCCCTCGGGCCTGTTACACAGGAACAGGATGAGCCCATTCAGCCCCCCGGGTCTGTTACACTGGAACAGGAGGAGGCCATTCAGCCCCTCGAGTCTGTTACACAGGAACAGGAGGAGGCCATTCAGCCCCTCGAGTCTGTTACACAGGAACAGCAGGGGGCCATTCAGCCCCTCAGGCCTGTTACACAGGAACAAGAGGAGGCCATTCAGCCCCTCGAGCCTGTTACGTACGAACAGGAGGAGGCCATTCAGCCCCTCGAGCCTGTTACGTACGAACAGGAGGAGGCCATTCTGCCCCTTCAGCCTGTTACATAGGAACAGGAGGAGGCCATTCAGCCCCTCGAGCCTGCTACACAGGAACAAGAGGAGGCCATTCAGCCCCTTGAGCCTGTTACATACGAAAAGCAGGAGGCCATTCAGCCCCTCGAGCCTGTTACACAGTAACAGGAGGACACCATTCAGCCCCTCGGGTCTGTTACACGGGAACAGGAGGAGGCCATTCAGCCTCTCGGGTCTGTTACACAGGAACAGGAGGAGGCCATTCAGCCCATCGAGCCTGTTACACAGGAACAGGAGGAGGCCATTCAGCCCCTCGAGCCTGTTACAGAGGAACAGGAGGAGGCCATTCAGCCCCTCGAGCCTGTTACACAGGAACAGGAGGAGGCCATTCAGCCCCTCGAGCCTGTCACATAGGAACAGGAGGAGGCCATTCAGCCCCTCGAGCCTGTTACACAGGAACAGGAGGAGGACATTCAGCCCCTCGAGCCTGTTACATAGGAACAGGAGGAGTCCATTCAGCCCTTCGAGCCTGTTACACAGGAACAGGAGGAGGCCATTTAGCCCCTCGAGGCTGTTACACAGGAACAGGAGGAGGCCATTCAGCCCCTTGAGCCTGTTACATAGGAACAGGAGGAGGCCATTCAGCCCCTCGAGTCTGTTACACAGGAACAGGAGGAGGCCATTCAGCCCCTTGAGCCTGTTACATAGGAACAGGAGGAGGCCTTTCAGCCCCTTGAGCCTGTTACATAGGAAAAGGAGGAGGCCATTCAGCCCCTCGAGTCTGTTACACAGGAACAGGAGGAGGCCAATCAGCCCCTCGAGTCTGTTACACAGGAACAGCAGGGGGCCATTCAGCCCCTCAGGCCTGTTACACAGGAATAGGAGGAGGCCATTCAGCCCCTCGAGCCTGTTACGTACGAACAGGAGGAGGCCATTCAGCCCCTCGAGCCTGTTACACAGGAACAGGAGGAGGCCATTCAGCCCCTCGAGCCTGTTACACAGGAGCAGGAGGAGGCCATTCAGCCCCTTGAGCCTGTTACATAGGAACAGGAAGAGGCCATTCAGCACCTCGGGCCTGTTACATAGGAACAGGAGGAGGCCATTCAGTCCCTCGAGCCTGTTACACAGGAACAGGAGGAGGACATTCAGCCCCTCGAGCCTGTTACATCGGGACAGGAGGAGGCCATTCAGCCCTTCGAGCCTGTTACACAGGAACAGGAAGAGGCCATTCAGCCCCGCGAGCCTGTTACAGCGGGACAGGAGGAGGCCATTCAGTCCCTCGAGCCTGTTACACAGGAACAGGAGGAGGACATTCAGCCCCTCGAGCCTGTTACATAGGAACAGGAGGAGTCCATTCAGCCCTTCGAGCCTGTTACACAGGAACAGGAGGAGGCCATTCAGCCCCTCGAGCCTGTTACACAGGAACAGGAGGAGGCCATTCAGCCCCTTGAGCCTGTTACATAGGAACAGGAGGAGGCCATTCAGCCCCTCGAGTCTGTTACACAGGAACAGGAGGAGGCCATTCAGCCCCTTGAGCCTGTTACATAGGAACAGGAGGAGGCCTTTCAGCCCCTTGAGCCTGTTACATAGGAAAAGGAGGAGGCCATTCAGCCCCTTGAGCCAGTTACAGAGGAACAGGAGGAGGCCATTTAGCCCCTTGAGCCTGTTAGATAGGAACAGGAGGAGGCCATTCAGCACCTTGAGCCTGTTACATAGGAAGAGGAGGAGGCCATTCAGCCCCTCGAGCCTGTTAGACAGGAACAGGAGGAGGCCATTCAGCCCCTCGAGGATGTTACACAGGAACAGGAGGAGGCCATTCAGCCCCTCGAGCATGTTAGACAGGAAAAGGAGGAGGCCATTCAGTCTCTCGAGCCTGTTACTTAGGAACAGGAGGAGGCCAACAGCCCCTCGAGCCTGTTAGACAGGAACACAAGGCTCAATTCAGTCAATCGAGCCTGTTACTTAGGAACAGGAGGAGGCCATTCAGCTCTTCGAGCCTGTAAACAGGAACACAAGGCTGAATTCAGTCACTCGAGCCTGTTACTTAGTAACAGGAGGAAGCCATTCAGCCCCTCGGGCCTGTTACACAGGAACAGGATGAGCCCATTCAGCCCCCCGGGTCTGTTACACTGGAACAGGAGGAGGCCATTCAGCCCCTCGAGTCTGTTACACAGGAACAGGAGGAGGCCATTCAGCCCCTCGAGTCTGTTACACAGCAACAGCAGAGGGCCATTCAGCCCCTCAGGCCTGTTACACAGGAACAAGAGGAGGCCATTCAGCCCCTCGAACCTGTTACGTACGAACAGGAGGAGGCCATTCAGCCCCTCGAGCCTGTTACGTACGAACAGGAGGAGGCCATTCTGCCCCTTCAGCCTGTTACATAGGAACAGGAGGAGGCCATTCAGCCCCTCGAGCCTGCTACACAGGAACAAGAGGAGGCCATTCAGCCCCTTGAGCCTGTTACATACGAAAAGGAGGAGGCCATTCAGCCCCTCGAGCCTGTTACACAGTAACAGGAGGACACCATTCAGCCCCTCGGGTCTGTTACACGGGAACAGGAGGAGGCCATTCAGCCCCTCGAGTCTGTTACGTAGGAACAGCAGGAGGCCATTCAGCCCCTTGAGCCTGTTACATAGGAACAGCAGGAGGCCATTCAGCCCCTTGAGCCTGTTACATAGGAACAGCAGGAGGCCATTCAGCCCCTCGTGCCTGTTAGACAGGAACAGGAGGAGGCCATTCAGCCCCTCGAGGATGTTACACAGGAACAGGAGGAGGCCATTCAGCCCCTCGAGCCTGTTAGACAGGAACAGGAGGAGGCCATTCAGCCCCTTGAGCCTGTTACATAGGAACAGGAGGAGGCCATTCAGCCCCTTGAGCCTGTTACATCGGAACAGCAGGAGGCCATTCAGTCTCTCGAGCCTGTTACTTAGGAACAGTAGGAGGCCATTCAGCCCCTCGAGCCTGTTAGACAGGAACACAAGGCTCAATTCAGTCAATCGAGCCTGTTACTTAGGAACAGGAGGAGGCCATTCAGCTCTTCGAGCCTGTAAACAGGAACACAAGGCTGAATTCAGTCACTCGAGCCTGTTACTTAGTAACAGGAGGAAGCCATTCAGCCCCTCGGGCCTGTTACACAGGAACAGGATGAGCCCATTCAGCCCCCCGGGTCTGTTACACTGGAACAGGAGGAGGCCATTCAGCCCCTCGAGTCTGTTACACAGGAACAGGAGGAGGCCATTCAGCCCCTCGAGTCTGTTACACAGGAACAGCAGAGGGCCATTCAGCCCCTCAGGCCTGTTACACAGGAACAAGAGGAGGCCATTCAGCCCCTCGAGCCTGTTACGTACGAACAGGAGGAGGCCATTCAGCCCCTCGAGCCTGTTACGTACGAACAGGAGGAGGCCATTCTGCCCCTTCAGCCTGTTACATAGGAACAGGAGGAGGCCATTCAGCCCCTCGAGCCTGCTACACAGGAACAAGAGGAGGCCATTCAGCCCCTTGAGCCTGTTACATACGAAAAGGAGGAGGCCATTCAGCCCCTCGAGCCTGTTACACAGTAACAGGAGGACACCATTCAGCCCCTCGGGTCTGTTACACGGGAACAGGAGGAGGCCATTCCGCCTCTCGGGTCTGTTACACAGGAATAGGAGGAGGCCATTCAGCCCATCGAGCCTGTTACACAGGAACAGGAGGAGGCCATTCAGCCCCTCGAGCCTGTTACAGAGGAACAGGAGGAGGCCATTCAGCCCCTCGAGCCTGTTACACAGGAACAGGAGGAGGCCATTCAGCCCCTCGAGCCTGTCACATAGGAACAGGAGGAGGCCATTCAGCCCCTCGAGCCTGTTACACAGGAACAGGAGGAGGCCATTCAGCCCCTCGAGCCTGTTACACAGGAACAGGAGGAGGCCATTCAGCCCCTTGAGATTGTTACACAGGAACAGGAGGAGGCCATTCTGCCCCTTGAGCCTGTTACATAGGAACAGGAGGAGGCCATTCAGCCCCTTGAGCCTGTTACACAGGAACAGGAGGAGGCCATTCAGCCCCTTGAGATTGTTACACAGGAACAGGAGGAGGCTATTCAGCCCCTTGAGCCTGTTACATAGGAACAGGAAGAGGCCATTCAGCACCTCGGGCCTGTTACATAGGAACAGGAGGAGGCCATTCAGTCCCTCGAGCCTGTTACACAGGAACAGGAGGAGGACATTCAGCCCCTCGAGCCTGTTACATCGGGACAGGAAGAGGCCATTCAGCCCTTCGAGCCTGTTACACAGGAACAGGAAGAGGCCATTCAGCCCCGCGAGCCTGTTACATCGGGACAGGAGGAGGCCATTCAGTCCCTCGAGCCTGTTACACAGGAACAGGAGGAGGACATTCAGCCCCTCGAGCCTGTTACATAGGAACAGGAGGAGTCCATTCAGCCCTTCGAGCCTGTTACACAGGAACAGGAGGAGGCCATTCAGCCCCTCGAGCCTGTTACACAGGAACAGGAGGAGGCCATTCAGCCCCTTGAGCCTGTTACATAGGAACAGGAGGAGGCCATTCAGCCCCTCGAGTCTGTTACACAGGAACAGGAGGAGGCCATTCAGCCCCTTGAGCCTGTTACATAGGAACAGGAGGAGGCCTTTCAGCCCCTTGAGCCTGTTACATAGGAAAAGGAGGAGGCCATTCAGCCCCTTGAGCCAGTTACAGAGGAACAGGAGGAGGCCATTTAGCCCCTTGAGCCTGTTAGATAGGAACAGGAGGAGGCCATTCAGCACCTTGAGCCTGTTACATAGGAAGAGGAGGAGGACATTCAGCCCCTCGAGCCTGTTAGACAGGAACAGGAGGAGGCCATTCAGCCCCTCGAGGATGTTACACAGGAACAGGAGGAGGCCATTCAGCCCCTCGAGCATGTTAGACAGGAAAAGGAGGAGGCCATTCAACCCTTGAGCCTGTTACATAGGAACAGGAGGAGGCCATTCAGCCCCTTGAGCCTGTTACATCGGAACAGCAGGAGGCCATTCAGTCTCTCGAGCCTGTTACTTAGGAACAGGAGGAGGCCAACAGCCCCTCGAGCCTGTTAGACAGGAACACAAGGCTCAATTCAGTCAATCGAGCCTGTTACTTAGGAACAGGAGGAGGCCATTCAGCTCTTCGAGCCTGTAAACAGGAACACAAGGCTCAATTCAGTCAATCGAGCCTGTTACTTAGGAACAGGAGGAGGCCATTCAGCTCTTCGAGCCTGTAAACAGGAACACAAGGCTGAATTCAGTCACTCGAGCCTGTTACTTAGTAACAGGAGGAAGCCATTCAGCCCCTCGGGCCTGTTACACAGGAACAGGATGAGCCCATTCAGCCCCCCGGGTCTGTTACACTGGAACAGGAGGAGGCCATTCAGCCCCTCGAGTCTGTTACACAGGAACAGGAGGAGGCCATTCAGCCCCTCGAGTCTGTCACACAGGAACAGCAGGGGGCCATTCAGCCCCTCAGGCCTGTTACACAGGAACAAGAGGAGGCCATTCAGCCCCTCGAGCCTGTTACGTACGAACAGGAGGAGGCCATTCAGCCCCTCGAGCCTGTTACGTACGAACAGGAGGAGGCCATTCTGCCCCTTCAGCCTGTTACATAGGAACAGGAGGAGGCCATTCAGCCCCTCGAGCCTGCTACACAGGAACAAGAGGAGGCCATTCAGCCCCTCGGGCCTGTTACACCGGAAAAGGAGGAGGCCATTCAGCCCCTTGAGCCTGTTACATAGGAACAGGAGGAGGCCATTCAGCCCCTCCGGCCTGTAACACAGGAACAGGAGGAGGCCATTCAGCCCCTCCGGCCTGTAACACAGGAACAGGAGGAGGCCATTCAGCCCCTCCGGCCTGTAACACAGGAACAGGAGGAGGCCATTCAGCCCCTCGAGCCTGTTACACAGGAACAGCAGGAGGCCACTCAGCACCTCGAGCCTGTTACATCGGGACAGGAGGAGGCCATTCAGCACCTCGAACCTATTACACAGGAACAGGAGGAGGCCATTCAGCCTCTCGGGCCTGTTACACAGGAACAGCAGGAGGCCATTCAGCCCCTCGAGCCTGTTACACAGGAACAGGAGGAGGCCATTCAGCCCCTCGAGCATGTTACACAGGAACAGGAGGCCATTCAGCCCCTCGGGCCTGTGACTGATGAACAGCAGGAGATCATTCAGCCCCTTGAGGCTGTTACATAGAAGCTGAAGGAAGCCATTCAGCCCCTCGAACCTGTTACTAAGGAATAGGAGGAGGCCGTTCAGCCTCTTGAGCCTGTTACACAGGAACAGGAGGAGGCCATTCAGCCCCTTGGGCCTGTTACACAGGAACAGGAGGAGGTCATTCAGCCCCTTGAGCCTGTTACTAAGGAATAGGAGGAGGCCATTCAGCCTCTTGAGCCTGTTACACAGGAACAGGAGGAGGCCATTCAGCCCCTTGAGCTTGTTACTTAGGAATAGGAGGGGGCCATTCAGCCTCTTGAGCCTGTTACGTAGGAAAAGGAGGAGGCCATTCAGCCCCTTGAGCCTGTTACGTAGGAACAGGAGGAGGCCATTCATTCCCTCGAGCCTGTTACACAGGAACAGCAGGAGCCATTCAGCCCCTCGAGCCTGTTACACAGGAACAGGAGGAGGCCATTCAGCCCCTTGAGCCTGTTACATAGGAACAGGAGGAGGCCATTCAGCCCCTCGGGCCTGTTGCACAGGAACAGGAGGAGGCCATTCAGCCCCTCGGGCCTGTTACACAGGAACAGGAGGAGGCCATTCAGTCCCTCGGGCATGTTACACAGGAACAGGAGGAGGCCATTCAGCCCCTCGAGCCTGTTACACAGGAACAGCAGGAGGCCATTCAGCCCCTCGAGCTTGTTGCACAAGAACAGGAGGAGGCCCATTCAGCCCCTCGAGCCTGTTACACAGGAACAGGAGGAGGCCATTCAGCCCCTCGAGCCTGTTACACAGGAACAGGAGGAGGCCATTCAGCCCCTCGAGCCTGCTACACAGGAACAGGAGGAGGCCATTCAGCACCTCGGACCTGTTACGTACGAACAGGAGGAGGCCATTCAGCCCCTTGAGCCTGTTACATCGGAACAGCAGGAGGCCATTCAGTCTCTCGAGCCTGTTACTTAGGAACAGGAGGAGGCCATTCAGCCCCTCGAGCCTGTTAGACAGGAACACAAGGCTCAATTCAGTCAATCGAGCCTGTTACTTAGGAACAGGAGGAGGCCATTCAGCCCTTCGAGCCTGTAAACAGGAACACAAGGCTGAATTCAGTCACTCGAGCCTGTTACTTAGGAACAGGAGGAAGCCATTCAGCCCCTCGGGCCTGTTACACAGGAACAGGATGAGCCCATTCAGCCCCTCGGGTCTGTTACACTGGAACAGGAGGAGGCCATTCAGCCCCTCGAGTCTGTTACACAGGAACAGGAGGAGGCCATTCAACCCCTCGAGTCTGTTACACAGGAACAGCAGGGGGCCATTCAGCCCCTCAGGCCTGTTACACAGGAACAAGAGGAGGCCATTCAGCCCCTCGGGCCTGTTACGCACGAACAGGAGGAGGCCATTCAGCCCCTCGAGCCTGTTACGTACGAACAGGAGGAGGCCATTCTGCCCCTTCAGCCTGTTACATAGGAACAGGAGGAGGCCATTCAGCCCCTCGAGCCTGCTACACAGGAACAGGAGGAGGCCATTCAGCCCCTCGGGCCTGTTACACCGGAAAAGTAGGAGGCCATTCAGCCCCTTGAGCCTGTTACATAGGAACAGGAGGAGGCCATTCAGCCCCTCCGGCCTGTAACACAGGAACAGGAGGAGGCCATTCAGCCCCTCCGGCCTGTAACACAGGAACAGGAGGAGGCCATTCAGCCCCTCGGGCCTGTTACACAGGAACAGCAGGAGGCCACTCAGCACCTCGAGCCTGTTACATCGGGACAGGAGGAGGCCATTCAGCACCTCGAACCTATTACACAGGAACAGGAGGAGGCCATTCAGCCTCTCGGGCCTGTTACACAGGAACAGCAGGAGGCCATTCAGCACCTCGAGCCTGTTACACAGGAACAGGAGGAGGCCATTCAGCCCCTCGAGCCTGTTACACAGGAACAGGAGGCCATTCAGCCCCTCGGGCCTGTTACTGATGAACAGCAGGAGATCATTCAGCCCCTTGAGGCTGTTACATAGAAGCTGAAGGAAGCCATTCAGCCCCTTGAGCCTGTTACTAAGGAATAGGAGGAGGCCATTCAGCCTCTTGAGCCTGTTACACAGGAACAGGAGGAGGCCATTCAGCCCCTTGGGCCTGTTACACAGGAACAGGAGGAGGTCATTCAGCCCCTTGAGCCTGTTACTAAGGAATAGGAGGAGGCCATTCAGCCCCTTGAGCCTGTTACTTAGGAATAGGAGGAGGCCATTCAGCCTCTTGAGCCTGTTACATAGGAAAAGGAGGAGGCCATTCAACCCCTTGAGCCTGTTACGTAGGAACAGGAGGAGGCCATTCATTCCCTCGAGCCTGTTACACAGGAACAGGAGGAGGCCATTCAGCCCCTCCGGCCTGTTGCACAGGAAAAGGAGGAGGCCATTCAGCCCCTCGAGCCTGCTACACAGGAACAGGAGGAGGCCATTCAGCACCTCGGACCTGTTACGTACGAACAGGAGGAGGCCATTCAGCCCCTTGAGCCTGTTACATCGGAACAGCAGGAGGCCATTCAGTCTCTCGAGCCTGTTACTTAGGAACAGGAGGAGGCCATTCAGCCCCTCGAGCCTGTTAGACAGGAACACAAGGCTCAATTCAGTCAATCGAGCCTGTTACTTAGGAACAGGAGGAGGCCATTCAGCCCTTCGAGCCTGTAAACAGGAACACAAGGCTGAATTCAGTCACTCGAGCCTGTTACTTAGGAACAGGAGGAAGCCATTCAGCCCCTCGGGCCTGTTACACAGGAACAAGATGAGCCCATTCAGCCCCTCGGGTCTGTTACACTGGAACAGGAGGAGGCCATTCAGCCCCTCGAGTCTGTTACACAGGAACAGGAGGAGGCCATTCAGCCCCTCGAGTCTGTTGCACAGGAACAGCAGGGGGCCATTCAGCCCCTCAGGCCTGTTACACAGGAACAAGAGGAGGCCATTCAGCCCCTCGGGCCTGTTACGCACGAACAGGAGGAGGCCATTCAGCCCCTCGAGCCTGTTACGTACGAACAGGAGGAGGCCATTCTGCCCCTTCAGCCTGTTACATAGGAACAGGAGGAGGCCATTCAGCCCCTCGAGCCTGCTACACAGGAACAGGAGGAGGCCATTCAGCCCCTCGGGCCTGTTACACCGGAAAAGTAGGAGGCCATTCAGCCCCTTGAGCCTGTTACATAGGAACAGGAGGAGGCCATTCAGCCCCTCCGGCCTGTAACACAGGAACAGGAGGAGGCCATTCAGCCCCTCCGGCCTGTAACACAGGAACAGGAGGAGGCCATTCAGCCCCTCGGGCCTGTTACACAGGAACAGCAGGAGGCCACTCAGCACCTCGAGCCTGTTACATCGGGACAGGAGGAGGCCATTCAGCACCTCGAACCTATTACACAGGAACAGGAGGAGGCCATTCAGCCTCTCGGGCCTGTTACACAGGAACAGCAGGAGGCCATTCAGCACCTCGAGCCTGTTACACAGGAACAGGAGGAGGCCATTCAGCCCCTCGAGCCTGTTACACAGGAACAGGAGGCCATTCAGCCCCTCGGGCCTGTTACTGATGAACAGCAGGAGATCATTCAGCCCCTTGAGGCTGTTACATAGAAGCTGAAGGAAGCCATTCAGCCCCTTGAGCCTGTTACTAAGGAATAGGAGGAGGCCATTCAGCCTCTTGAGCCTGTTACACAGGAACAGGAGGAGGCCATTCAGCCCCTTGGGCCTGTTACACAGGAACAGGAGGAGGTCATTCAGCCCCTTGAGCCTGTTACTAAGGAATAGGAGGAGGCCATTCAGCCCCTTGAGCCTGTTACTTAGGAATAGGAGGAGGCCATTCAGCCTCTTGAGCCTGTTACATAGGAAAAGGAGGAGGCCATTCAACCCCTTGAGCCTGTTACGTAGGAACAGGAGGAGGCCATTCATTCCCTCGAGCCTGTTACACAGGAACAGCAGGAGCCATTCAGCCCCTCGAGCCTGTTACACAGGAACAGGAGGAGGCCATTCAGCCCCTTGAGCCTGTTACATAGGAACAGGAGGAGGCCATTCAGCCCCTCGGGCCTGTTGCACAGGAACAGGAGGAGGCCATTCAGCCCCTCGTGCCTGTTACGTACGAACAGGAGGAGGCTATTCAGCCCCTCGAGCCAGTTACACAGGACCAGGAGGAGGCCATTCAGCCCCTCGAGCCTGTTACGTACGAACTGGAGGAGGCCATTCAGCCCCACGAGCATGTTACGTAGGAACAGGAGGAGGCCATTCAGCCCCTCGAGGATGTTACACAGGAACAGGAGGAGGCCATTCAGCCCCTCGAGCCTGTTACACAGGAACAGCAGGAGGCCATTCAGCCCCTCGAGCTTGTTGCACAAGAACAGGAGGCGGCCCATTCAGCCCCTCGAGCCTGTTACACAGGAACAGGAGGAGGCCATTCAGCCCCTCGAGCCTGTTACACAGGAACAGGAGGAGGCCATTCAGCCCCTCGGGCCTGTTGCACAGGAAAAGGAGGAGGCCATTCAGCCCCTCGGGTCTGTTACACGGGAACAGGAGGAGGCCATTCAGCCTCTCGGGTCTGTTACACAGGAACAGGAGGAGGCCATTCAGC
This sequence comes from Pristiophorus japonicus, assembly GCF_044704955.1. Lineage (NCBI taxonomy): Eukaryota > Metazoa > Chordata > Chondrichthyes > Pristiophoridae > Pristiophorus > Pristiophorus japonicus. The sequence goes on along the minus strand of NW_027254351.1, from coordinate 405,593 downwards.
CCCTCGAGCCTGTTACACAGGAACAGGAGGAGGCCATTCAGCCCCTCGAGCCTGTTACAGAGGAACAGGAGGAGGCCATTCAGCCCCTCGAGCCTGTTACACAGGAACAGGAGGAGGCCATTCAGCCCCTCGAGCCTGTCACATAGGAACAGGAGGAGGCCATTCAGCCCCTCAAGCCTGTTACACAGGAACAGGAGGAGGCCATTCAGCCCCTCGAGCCTGTCACATAGGAACAGGAGGAGGCCATTCAGCCAGTCGGGCCTGTTACACGGGAACAGGAGGCCATTTAGCCCCTCGAGCCCGTTACACAGGAACAGGAGGAGGCCATTCAGCCCTTTGAGCCTGTTACACAGGAACAGGAGGAGGCCATTCAGCCCTTCGAGCCTGTTACACAGGAACAGGAGGAGGCCATTCCGACTCGCGAGCCTGTTACACAGGAACAGGAGGAGGCCATTCAGCCCCTCGAGCCTGTTACACAGGAACAGGATGAAGCTATTCATCCCCTCAAGCCTGTGACACAGGAACAGGAGGAAGTTATTCAGCCCCTTAAGTTGTTACACAGGAACAGGAGGAGGCCATTCAGCCCCTCGAGCCTGTTTAATAGGAAAAGGAGGAGGCCATTCAGCCCTTCGAGCCTGTTACACAGGATCAGGAGGAGGCCATTCAGCCCCTCGAGCCTGTTACACAGGAACAGGAGAAGCCCAGTCAGCCCCTCGAGCCTGTTACACAGGTACAGGAGGAGGCCATTCAGCCCCTTGAGATTGTTACACAGGAACAGGAGGAGGCCATTCTGCCCCTTGAGCCTGTTACATAGGAACAGGAGGAGGCCATTCAGCCCCTTGAGCCTGTTACACAGGAACAGGAGGAGGCCATTCAGCCCCTTGAGATTGTTACACAGGAACAGGAGGAGGCTATTCAGCCCCATGAGCCTGTTACATAGGAACAGGAAGAGGCCATTCAGCACCTCGGGCCTGTTACATAGGAACAGGAGGAGGCCATTCAGTCCCTCGAGCCTGTTACACAGGAACAGGAGGAGGACATTCAGCCCCTCGAGCCTGTTACATCGGGACAGGAGGAGGCCATTCAGCCCTTCGAGCCTGTTACACAGGAACAGGAAGAGGCCATTCAGCCCCGCGAGCCTGTTACATCGGGACAGGAGGAGGCCATTCAGTCCCTCGAGCCTGTTACACAGGAACAGGAGGAGAACATTCAGCCCCTCGAGCCTGTTACATAGGAACAGGAGGAGTCCATTCAGCCCTTCGAGCCTGTTACACAGGAACAGGAGGAGGCCATTCAGCCCCTCGAGCCTGTTACACAGGAACAGGAGGAGGCCATTCAGCCCCTTGAGCCTGTTACATAGGAACAGGAGGAGGCCATTCAGCCCCTCGAGTCTGTTACACAGGAACAGGAGGAGGCCATTCAGCCCCTTGAGCCTGTTACATAGGAACAGGAGGAGGCCTTTCAGCCCCTTGAGCCTGTTACACAGGAAAAGGAGGAGGCCATTCAGCCCCTTGAGCCAGTTACAGAGGAACAGGAGGAGGCCATTTAGCCCCTTGAGCCTGTTAGATAGGAACAGGAGGAGGCCATTCAGCACCTTGAGCCTGTTACATAGGAAGAGGAGGAGGCCATTCAGCCCCTCGAGCCTGTTAGACAGGAACAGGAGGAGGCCATTCAGCCCCTCGAGGATGTTACACAGGAACAGGAGGAGGCCATTCAGCCCCTCGAGCATGTTAGACAGGAAAAGGAGGAGGCCATTCAGCCCCTTGAGCCTGTTACATAGGAACAGGAGGAGGCCATTCAGCCCCTTGAGCCTGTTACATCGGAACAGCAGGAGGCCATTCAGTCTCTCGAGCCTGTTACTTAGGAACAGGAGGAGGCCATTCAGCCCCTCGAGCCTGTTAGACAGGAACACAAGGCTCAATTCAGTCAATCGAGCCTGTTACTTAAGAACAGGAGGAGGCCATTCAGCTCTTCGAGCCTGTATACAGGAACACAAGGCTGAATTCAGTCACTCGAGCCTGTTACTTAGTAACAGGAGGAAGCCATTCAGCCCCTCGGGCCTGTTACACAGGAACAGGATGAGCCCATTCAGCCCCCCGGGTCTGTTACACTGGAACAGGAGGAGGCCATTCAGCCCCTCGAGTCTGTTACACAGGAACAGGAGGAGGCCATTCAGCCCCTCGAGTCTGTTACACAGGAACAGCAGGGGGCCATTCAGCCCCTCAGGCCTGTTACACAGGAACAAGAGGAGGCCATTCAGCCCCTCGAGCCTGTTACGTACGAACAGGAGGAGGCCATTCAGCCCCTCGAGCCTGTTACGTACGAACAGGAGGAGGCCATTCTGCCCCTTCAGCCTGTTACATAGGAATAGGAGGAGGACATTCAGCCCCTCGAGCCTGCTACACAGGAACAAGAGGAGGCCATTCAGCCCCTCGGGCCTGTTACACCGGAAAAGGAGGAGGCCATTCAGCCCCTTGAGCCTGTTACATAGGAACAGGAGGAGGCCATTCAGCCCCTCCGGCCTGTAACACAGGAACAGGAGGAGGCCATTCAGCCCCTCCGGCCTGTAACACAGGAACAGGAGGAGGCCATTCAGCCCCTCCGGCCTGTAACACAGGAACAGGAGGAGGCCATTCAGCCCCTCGAGCCTGTTACACAGGAACAGCAGGAGGCCATTCAGCCCCTCGAGCCTGTTACACAGGAACAGGAGGAGGCCATTCAGCCTCTCGAGCCTGTTACACAGGAACAGGAGGAGGCCATTCAGCCCCTCGGGCCTGTTACACAGGAACAGGAGAAGGCCATTCAGCACCTCGAGCCTGTTACATAGGAACAGGAGGAGGCCATTCAGCCTCTCGAGCCTGTTACACAGGAACAGGAGAAGGCCATTCAGCACCTCGGGCTTGTTACACAGGAACAGGAGGAGGCCATTCAGCTCCCTTTAGCCTGTCAGACAGGAACAGGAGGGGGCCATTCAACCCCTCGACCCTGTAACACAAACAGGAGGAGGCCATTCAGCCAGTCGGGCCTGTTACATAGGCACAGGAGGAGACTATTCAGCCAATCGAGCCTGTTACACAGGAACAGGAGGAGGCCATTCAGCCCCTTGAACCTGTTACATACGAAAAGGAGGAGGCCATTCAGCCCCTTGAGCCTGTTACACAGGAACAGGAGGAGGCCATTCAGCCCCTTGAGCCTGTTACATACGAAAAGGAGGAGGCCATTCAACCACTTGAGCTTGTTACACAGGAACAGGAGGAGGCCATTCAGCCCCTTGAGCCTGTTACATACGAAAAGGAGGAGGCCATTCAGCCCCTCGAGCCTGTTACACAGTAACAGGAGGACACCATTCAGCCCCTCGGGTCTGTTACACGGGAACAGGAGAAGGCCATTCAGCCCATCGAGCCTGTTACACAGGAACAGGAGGAGGCCATTCAGCCCCTCGAGCCTGTTACAGAGGAACAGGAGGAGGCCATTCAGCCCCTCGAGCCTGTTACACAGGAACAGGAGGAGGCCATTCAGCCCCTCGAGCCTGTCACATAGGAACAGGAGGAGGCCATTCAGCCCCTCGAGCCTGTTACACAGGAACAGGAGGAGGCCATTCAGCCAGTCGGGCCTGTTACACGGGAACAGGAGGAGGCCATTCAGCCACTCGGGCCTGTTACACGGGAACAGGAGGCCATTTAGCCCCTCGAGCCCGTTACACAGGAACAGGAGGAGGCCATTCAGCCCTTCGAGCCTGTTACACAGGAACAGGAGGAGGCCATTCCGACTCGCGAGCCTGTTACACAGGAACAGGAGGAGGCCATTCAGCCCCTCGAGCCTGTTACACAGGAACAGGATGAAGCTATTCATCCCCTCAAGCCTGTGACACAGGAACAGGAGGAAGTTATTCAGCCCCTTAAGTTGTTACACAGGAACAGGAGGAGGCCATTCAGCCCCTCGAGCCTGTTTAATAGGAAAAGGAGGAGGCCATTCAGCCCTTCGAGCCTGTTACACAGGATCAGGAGGAGGCCATTCAGCCCCTCGAGCCTGTTACACAGGAACAGGAGAAGCCCAGTCAGCCCCTCGAGCCTGTTACACAGGAACAGGAGGAGGCCATTCAGCCCCTTGAGATTGTTACACAGGAACAGGAGGAGGCCATTCTGCCCCTTGAGCCTGTTACATAGGAACAGGAGGAGGCCATTCAGCCCCTTGAGCCTGTTACACAGGAACAGGAGGAGGCCATTCAGCCCCTTGAGATTGTTACACAGGAACAGTAGGAGGCTATTCAGCCCCATGAGCCTGTTACATAGGAACAGGAAGAGGCCATTCAGCACCTCGGGCCTGTTACATAGGAACAGGAGGAGGCCATTCAGTCCCTCGAGCCTGTTACACAGGAACAGGAGGAGGACATTCAGCCCCTCGAGCCTGTTACATCGGGACAGGAGGAGGCCATTCAGCCCTTCGAGCCTGTTACACAGGAACAGGAAGAGGCCATTCAGCCCCGCGAGCCTGTTACATCGGGACAGGAGGAGGCCATTCAGTCCCTCGAGCCTGTTACACAGGAACAGGAGGAGAACATTCAGCCCCTCGAGCCTGTTACATAGGAACAGGAGGAGTCCATTCAGCCCTTCGAGCCTGTTACACAGGAACAGGAGGAGGCCATTCAGCCCCTCGAGCCTGTTACACAGGAACAGGAGGAGGCCATTCAGCCCCTTGAGCCTGTTACATAGGAACAGGAGGAGGCCATTCAGCCCCTCGAGTCTGTTACACAGGAAAAGGAGGAGGCCATTCAGCCCCTTGAGCCTGTTACATAGGAACAGGAGGAGGTCTTTCAGCCCCTTGAGCCTGTTACACAGGAACAGGAGGAGGCCATTCAGCCCCTTGGGCCTGTTACACAGGAACAGGAGGAGGTCATTCAGCCCCTTGAGCCTGTTACTAAGGAATAGGAGGAGGCCATTCAGCCTCTTGAGCCTGTTACACAGGAACAGGAGGAGGCCATTCAGCCCCTTGAGCTTGTTACTTAGGAATAGGAGGGGGCCATTCAGCCTCTTGAGCCTGTTACGTAGGAAAAGGAGGAGGCCATTCAGCCCCTTGAGCCTGTTACGTAGGAACAGGAGGAGGCCATTCATTCCCTCGAGCCTGTTACACAGGAACAGCAGGAGCCATTCAGCCCCTCGAGCCTGTTACACAGGAACAGGAGGAGGCCATTCAGCCCCTTGAGCCTGTTACATAGGAACAGGAGGAGGCCATTCAGCCCCTCGGGCCTGTTGCACAGGAACAGGAGGAGGCCATTCAGCCCCTCGGGCCTGTTACACAGGAACAGGAGGAGGCCATTCAGTCCCTCGGGCATGTTACACAGGAACAGGAGGAGGCCATTCAGCCCCTCGAGCCTGTTACACAGGAACAGCAGGAGGCCATTCAGCCCCTCGAGCTTGTTGCACAAGAACAGGAGGAGGCCCATTCAGCCCCTCGAGCCTGTTACACAGGAACAGGAGGAGGCCATTCAGCCCCTCGAGCCTGTTACACAGGAACAGGAGGAGGCCATTCAGCCCCTCGAGCCTGCTACACAGGAACAGGAGGAGGCCATTCAGCACCTCGGACCTGTTACGTACGAACAGGAGGAGGCCATTCAGCCCCTTGAGCCTGTTGCATCGGAACAGCAGGAGGCCATTCAGTCTCTCGAGCCTGTTACTTAGGAACAGGAGGAGGCCATTCAGCCCCTCGAGCCTGTTAGACAGGAACACAAGGCTCAATTCAGTCAATCGAGCCTGTTACTTAGGAACAGGAGGAGGCCATTCAGCCCTTCGAGCCTGTAAACAGGAACACAAGGCTGAATTCAGTCACTCGAGCCTGTTACTTAGGAACAGGAGGAAGCCATTCAGCCCCTCGGGCCTGTTACACAGGAACAGGATGAGCCCATTCAGCCCCTCGGGTCTGTTACACTGGAACAGGAGGAGGCCATTCAGCCCCTCGAGTCTGTTACACAGGAACAGGAGGAGGCCATTCAGCCCCTCGAGTCTGTTACACAGGAACAGCAGGGGGCCATTCAGCCCCTCAGGCCTGTTACACAGGAACAAGAGGAGGCCATTCAGCCCCTCGGGCCTGTTACGCACGAACAGGAGGAGGCCATTCAGCCCCTCGAGCCTGTTACGTACGAACAGGAGGAGGCCATTCTGCCCCTTCAGCCTGTTACATAGGAACAGGAGGAGGCCATTCAGCCCCTCGAGCCTGCTACACAGGAACAGGAGGAGGCCATTCAGCCCCTCGGGCCTGTTACACCGGAAAAGTAGGAGGCCATTCAGCCCCTTGAGCCTGTTACATAGGAACAGGAGGAGGCCATTCAGCCCCTCCGGCCTGTAACACAGGAACAGGAGGAGGCCATTCAGCCCCTCCGGCCTGTAACACAGGAACAGGAGGAGGCCATTCAGCCCCTCGGGCCTGTTACACAGGAACAGCAGGAGGCCACTCAGCACCTCGAGCCTGTTACATCGGGACAGGAGGAGGCCATTCAGCACCTCGAACCTATTACACAGGAACAGGAGGAGGCCATTCAGCCTCTCGGGCCTGTTACACAGGAACAGCAGGAGGCCATTCAGCACCTCGAGCCTGTTACACAGGAACAGGAGGAGGCCATTCAGCCCCTCGAGCCTGTTACACAGGAACAGGAGGCCATTCAGCCCCTCGGGCCTGTTACTGATGAACAGCAGGAGATCATTCAGCCCCTTGAGGCTGTTACATAGAAGCTGAAGGAAGCCATTCAGCCCCTTGAGCCTGTTACTAAGGAATAGGAGGAGGCCATTCAGCCTCTTGAGCCTGTTACACAGGAACAGGAGGAGGCCATTCAGCCCCTTGGGCCTGTTACACAGGAACAGGAGGAGGTCATTCAGCCCCTTGAGCCTGTTACTAAGGAATAGGAGGAGGCCATTCAGCCCCTTGAGCCTGTTACTTAGGAATAGGAGGAGGCCATTCAGCCTCTTGAGCCTGTTACATAGGAAAAGGAGGAGGCCATTCAACCCCTTGAGCCTGTTACGTAGGAACAGGAGGAGGCCATTCATTCCCTCGAGCCTGTTACACAGGAACAGCAGGAGCCATTCAGCCTCTCGAGCCTGTTACACAGGAACAGGAGGAGGCCATTCAGCCCCTTGAGCCTGTTACATAGGAACAGGAGGAGGCCATTCAGCCCCTCGGGCCTGTTGCACAGGAACAGGAGGAGGCCATTCAGCCCCTCGTGCCTGTTACGTACGAACAGGAGGAGGCTATTCAGCCCCTCGAGCCAGTTACACAGGACCAGGAGGAGGCCATTCAGCCCCTCGAGCCTGTTACGTACGAACTGGAGGAGGCCATTCAGCCCCACGAGCATGTTACGTAGGAACAGGAGGAGGCCATTCAGCCCCTCGAGGATGTTACACAGGAACAGGAGGAGGCCATTCAGCCCCTCGAGCCTGTTACACAGGAACAGCAGGAGGCCATTCAGCCCCTCGAGCTTGTTGCACAAGAACAGGAGGCGGCCCATTCAGCCCCTCGAGCCTGTTACACAGGAACAGGAGGAGGCCATTCAGCCCCTCGAGCCTGTTACACAGGAACAGGAGGAGGCCATTCAGCCCCTCGGGCCTGTTGCACAGGAAAAGGAGGAGGCCATTCAGCCCCTCGGGTCTGTTACACGGGAACAGGAGGAGGCCATTCAGCCTCTCGGGTCTGTTACACAGGAACAGGAGGAGGCCATTCAGCCCCTCGAGCCTGTTACACAGGAACAGGAGGAGGCCATTCAGCCCCTCGAGCCTGTTACAGAGGAACAGGAGGAGGCCATTCAGCCCCTCGAGCCTGTTACACAGGAACAGGAGGAGGCCATTCAGCCCCTCGAGCCTGTCACATAGGAACAGGAGGAGGCCATTCAGCCCCTCAAGCCTGTTACACAGGAACAGGAGGAGGCCATTCAGCCCCTCGAGCCTGTCACATAGGAACAGGAGGAGGCCATTCAGCCAGTCGGGCCTGTTACACGGGAACAGGAGGCCATTTAGCCCCTCGAGCCCGTTACACAGGAACAGGAGGAGGCCATTCAGCCCTTTGAGCCTGTTACACAGGAACAGGAGGAGGCCATTCAGCCCTTCGAGCCTGTTACACAGGAACAGGAGGAGGCCATTCCGACTCGCGAGCCTGTTACACAGGAACAGGAGGAGGCCATTCAGCCCCTCGAGCCTGTTACACAGGAACAGGATGAAGCTATTCATCCCCTCAAGCCTGTGACACAGGAACAGGAGGAAGTTATTCAGCCCCTTAAGTTGTTACACAGGAACAGGAGGAGGCCATTCAGCCCCTCGAGCCTGTTTAATAGGAAAAGGAGGAGGCCATTCAGCCCTTCGAGCCTGTTACACAGGATCAGGAGGAGGCCATTCAGCCCCTCGAGCCTGTTACACAGGAACAGGAGAAGCCCAGTCAGCCCCTCGAGCCTGTTACACAGGAACAGGAGGAGGCCATTCAGCCCCTTGAGATTGTTACACAGGAACAGGAGGAGGCCATTCTGCCCCTTGAGCCTGTTACATAGGAACAGGAGGAGGCCATTCAGCCCCTTGAGCCTGTTACACAGGAACAGGAGGAGGCCATTCAGCCCCTTGAGATTGTTACACAGGAACAGGAGGAGGCTATTCAGCCCCATGAGCCTGTTACATAGGAACAGGAAGAGGCCATTCAGCACCTCGGGCCTGTTACATAGGAACAGGAGGAGGCCATTCAGTCCCTCGAGCCTGTTACACAGGAACAGGAGGAGGACATTCAGCCCCTCGAGCCTGTTACATCGGGACAGGAGGAGGCCATTCAGCCCTTCGAGCCTGTTACACAGGAACAGGAAGAGGCCATTCAGCCCCGCGAGCCTGTTACATCGGGACAGGAGGAGGCCATTCAGTCCCTCGAGCCTGTTACACAGGAACAGGAGGAGAACATTCAGCCCCTCGAGCCTGTTACATAGGAACAGGAGGAGTCCATTCAGCCCTTCGAGCCTGTTACACAGGAACAGGAGGAGGCCATTCAGCCCCTCGAGCCTGTTACACAGGAACAGGAGGAGGCCATTCAGCCCCTTGAGCCTGTTACATAGGAACAGGAGGAGGCCATTCAGCCCCTCGAGTCTGTTACACAGGAACAGGAGGAGGCCATTCAGCCCCTTGAGCCTGTTACATAGGAACAGGAGGAGGCCTTTCAGCCCCTTGAGCCTGTTACACAGGAAAAGGAGGAGGCCATTCAGCCCCTTGAGCCAGTTACAGAGGAACAGGAGGAGGCCATTTAGCCCCTTGAGCCTGTTAGATAGGAACAGGAGGAGGCCATTCAGCACCTTGAGCCTGTTACATAGGAAGAGGAGGAGGCCATTCAGCCCCTCGAGCCTGTTAGACAGGAACAGGAGGAGGCCATTCAGCCCCTCGAGGATGTTACACAGGAACAGGAGGAGGCCATTCAGCCCCTCGAGCATGTTAGACAGGAAAAGGAGGAGGCCATTCAGCCCCTTGAGCCTGTTACATAGGAACAGGAGGAGGCCATTCAGCCCCTTGAGCCTGTTACATCGGAACAGCAGGAGGCCATTCAGTCTCTCGAGCCTGTTACTTAGGAACAGGAGGAGGCCATTCAGCCCCTCGAGCCTGTTAGACAGGAACACAAGGCTCAATTCAGTCAATCGAGCCTGTTACTTAAGAACAGGAGGAGGCCATTCAGCTCTTCGAGCCTGTATACAGGAACACAAGGCTGAATTCAGTCACTCGAGCCTGTTACTTAGTAACAGGAGGAAGCCATTCAGCCCCTCGGGCCTGTTACACAGGAACAGGATGAGCCCATTCAGCCCCCCGGGTCTGTTACACTGGAACAGGAGGAGGCCATTCAGCCCCTCGAGTCTGTTACACAGGAACAGGAGGAGGCCATTCAGCCCCTCGAGTCTGTTACACAGGAACAGCAGGGGGCCATTCAGCCCCTCAGGCCTGTTACACAGGAACAAGAGGAGGCCATTCAGCCCCTCGAGCCTGTTACGTACGAACAGGAGGAGGCCATTCAGCCCCTCGAGCCTGTTACGTACGAACAGGAGGAGGCCATTCTGCCCCTTCCGCCTGTTACATAGGAATAGGAGGAGGACATTCAGCCCCTCGAGCCTGCTACACAGGAACAAGAGGAGGCCATTCAGCCCCTCGGGCCTGTTACACCGGAAAAGGAGGAGGCCATTCAGCCCCTTGAGCCTGTTACATAGGAACAGGAGGAGGCCATTCAGCCCCTCCGGCCTGTAACACAGGAACAGGAGGAGGCCATTCAGCCCCTCCGGCCTGTAACACAGGAACAGGAGGAGGCCATTCAGCCCCTCCGGCCTGTAACACAGGAACAGGAGGAGGCCATTCAGCCCCTCGAGCCTGTTACACAGGAACAGCAGGAGGCCATTCAGCCCCTCGAGCCTGTTACACAGGAACAGGAGGAGGCCATTCAGCCTCTCGAGCCTGTTACACAGGAACAGGAGGAGGCCATTCAGCCCCTCGGGCCTGTTACACAGGAACAGGAGAAGGCCATTCAGCACCTCGAGCCTGTTACATAGGAACAGGAGGAGGCCATTCAGCCTCTCGAGCCTGTTACACAGGAACAGGAGAAGGCCATTCAGCACCTCGGGCTTGTTACACAGGAACAGGAGGAGGCCATTCAGCTCCCTTTAGCCTGTCAGACAGGAACAGGAGGGGGCCATTCAACCCCTCGACCCTGTAACACAAACAGGAGGAGGCCATTCAGCCAGTCGGGCCTGTTACATAGGCACAGGAGGAGACTATTCAGCCAATCGAGCCTGTTACACAGGAACAGGAGGAGGCCATTCAGCCCCTTGAACCTGTTACATACGAAAAGGAGGAGGCCATTCAGCCCCTTGAGCCTGTTACACAGGAACAGGAGGAGGCCATTCAGCCCCTTGAGCCTGTTACATACGAAAAGGAGGAGGCCATTCAACCACTTGAGCTTGTTACACAGGAACAGGAGGAGGCCATTCAGCCCCTTGAGCCTGTTACATACGAAAAGGAGGAGGCCATTCAGCCCCTCGAGCCTGTTACACAGGAACAGGAGGAGGCCATTCAGCCCCTCGAGCCTGTCACATAGGAACAGGAGGAGGCCATTCAGCCCCTCGAGCCTGTTACACAGGAACAGGAGGAGGCCATTCAGCCAGTCGGGCCTGTTACACGGGAACAGGAGGAGGCCATTCAGCCACTCGGGCCTGTTACACGGGAACAGGAGGCCATTTAGCCCCTCGAGCCCGTTACACAGGAACAGGAGGAGGCCATTCAGCCCTTCGAGCCTGTTACACAGGAACAGGAGGAGGCCATTCCGACTCGCGAGCCTGTTACACAGGAACAGGAGGAGGCCATTCAGCCCCTCGAGCCTGTTACACAGGAACAGGATGAAGCTATTCATCCCCTCAAGCCTGTGACACAGGAACAGGAGGAAGTTATTCAGCCCCTTAAGTTGTTACACAGGAACAGGAGGAGGCCATTCAGCCCCTCGAGCCTGTTTAATAGGAAAAGGAGGAGGCCATTCAGCCCTTCGAGCCTGTTACACAGGATCAGGAGGAGGCCATTCAGCCCCTCGAGCCTGTTACACAGGAACAGGAGAAGCCCAGTCAGCCCCTCGAGCCTGTTACACAGGAACAGGAGGAGGCCATTCAGCCCCTTGAGATTGTTACACAGGAACAGGAGGAGGCCATTCTGCCCCTTGAGCCTGTTACATAGGAACAGGAGGAGGCCATTCAGCCCCTTGAGCCTGTTACACAGGAACAGGAGGAGGCCATTCAGCCCCTTGAGATTGTTACACAGGAACAGGAGGAGGCTATTCAGCCCCATGAGCCTGTTACATAGGAACAGGAAGAGGCCATTCAGCACCTCGGGCCTGTTACATAGGAACAGGAGGAGGCCATTCAGTCCCTCGAGCCTGTTACACAGGAACAGGAGGAGGACATTCAGCCCCTCGAGCCTGTTACATCGGGACAGGAGGAGGCCATTCAGCCCTTCGAGCCTGTTACACAGGAACAGGAAGAGGCCATTCAGCCCCGCGAGCCTGTTACATCGGGACAGGAGGAGGCCATTCAGTCCCTCGAGCCTGTTACACAGGAACAGGAGGAGAACATTCAGCCCCTCGAGCCTGTTACATAGGAACAGGAGGAGTCCATTCAGCCCTTCGAGCCTGTTACACAGGAACAGGAGGAGGCCATTCAGCCCCTCGAGCCTGTTACACAGGAACAGGAGGAGGCCATTCAGCCCCTTGAGCCTGTTACATAGGAACAGGAGGAGGCCATTCAGCCCCTCGAGTCTGTTACACAGGAACAGGAGGAGGCCATTCAGCCCCTTGAGCCTGTTACATAGGAACAGGAGGAGGCCTTTCAGCCCCTTGAGCCTGTTACACAGGAAAAGGAGGAGGCCATTCAGCCCCTTGAGCCAGTTACAGAGGAACAGGAGGAGGCCATTTAGCCCCTTGAGCCTGTTAGATAGGAACAGGAGGAGGCCATTCAGCACCTTGAGCCTGTTACATAGGAAGAGGAGGAGGCCATTCAGCCCCTCGAGCCTGTTAGACAGGAACAGGAGGAGGCCATTCAGCCCCTCGAGGATGTTACACAGGAACAGGAGGAGGCCATTCAGCCCCTCGAGCATGTTAGACAGGAAAAGGAGGAGGCCATTCAGCCCCTTGAGCCTGTTACATAGGAACAGGAGGAGGCCATTCAGCCCCTTGAGCCTGTTACATCGGAACAGCAGGAGGCCATTCAGTCTCTCGAGCCTGTTACTTAGGAACAGGAGGAGGCCATTCAACCCCTCGAGCCTGTTAGACAGGAACACAAGGCTCAATTCAGTCAATCGAGCCTGTTACTTAAGAACAGGAGGAGGCCATTCAGCTCTTCGAGCCTGTATACAGGAACACAAGGCTGAATTCAGTCACTCGAGCCTGTTACTTAGTAACAGGAGGAAGCCATTCAGCCCCTCGGGCCTGTTACACAGGAACAGGATGAGCCCATTCAGCCCCCCGGGTCTGTTACACTGGAACAGGAGGAGGCCATTCAGCCCCTCGAGTCTGTTACACAGGAACAGGAGGAGGCCATTCAGCCCCTCGAGTCTGTTACACAGGAACAGCAGGGGGCCATTCAGCCCCTCAGGCCTGTTACACAGGAACAAGAGAAGGCCATTCAGCCCCTCGAGCCTGTTACGTACGAACAGGAGGAGGCCATTCAGCCCCTCGAGCCTGTTACGTACGAACAGGAGGAGGCCATTCTGCCCCTTCAGCCTGTTACATAGGAATAGGAGGAGGACATTCAGCCCCTCGAGCCTGCTACACAGGAACAAGAGGAGGCCATTCAGCCCCTCGGGCCTGTTACACCGGAAAAGGAGGAGGCCATTCAGCCACTTGAGCCTGTTACATAGGAACAGGAGGAGGCCATTCAGCCCCTCCCGCCTGTAACACAGGAACAGGAGGAGGCCATTCAGCCCCTCCAGCCTGTAACACAGGAACAGGGGGAGGCCATTCAGCCCCTCTGGCCTGTAACACAGGAACAGGAGGAGGCCATTCAGCCCCTCGAGCCTGTTACACAGGAACAGCAGGAGGCCATTCAGCCCCTCGAGCCTGTGACACAGGAACAGGAGGAGGCCATTCAGCCTCTCGAGCCTGTTACACAGGAACAGGAGGAGGCCATTCAGCCCCTCGGGCCTGTTACACAGGAACAGGAGAAGGCCATTCAGCACCTCGAGCCTGTTACATAGGAACAGGAGGAGGCCATTCAGCCTCTCGAGCCTGTTACACAGGAACAGGAGAAGGCCATTCAGCACCTCGGGCTTGTTACACAGGAACAGGAGGAGGCCATTCAGCTCCCTTTAGCCTGTCAGACAGGAACAGGAGGGGGCCATTCAACCCCTCGACCCTGTAACACAAACAGGAGGAGGCCATTCAGCCAGTCGGGCCTGTTACATAGGCACAGGAGGAGACTATTCAGCCAATCGAGCCTGTTACACAGGAACAGGAGGAGGCCATTCAGCCCCTTGAACCTGTTACATACGAAAAGGAGGAGGCCATTCAGCCCCTTGAGCCTGTTACACAGGAACAGGAGGAGGCCATTCAGCCCCTTGAGCCTGTTACATACGAAAAGGAGGAGGCCATTCAACCACTTGAGCTTGTTACACAGGAACAGGAGGAGGCCATTCAGCCCCTTGAGCCTGTTACATACGAAAAGGAGGAGGCCATTCAGCCCCTCGAGCCTGTTACACAGTAACAGGAGGACACCATTCAGCCCCTCGGGTCTGTTACACGGGAACAGGAGGAGGCCATTCAGCCCATCGAGCCTGTTACACAGGAACAGGAGGAGGCCATTCAGCCCCTCGAGCCTGTTACAGAGGAACAGGAGGAGGCCATTCAGCCCCTCGAGCCTGTTACACAGGAACAGAAGGAGGCCATTCAGCCCCTCGAGCCTGTCACATAGGAACAGGAGGAGGCCATTCAGCCCCTCGAGCCTGTTACACAGGAACAGGAGGAGGCCATTCAGCCCCTCGAGCCTGTCACATAGGAACAGGAGGAGGCCATTCAGCCACTCGGGCCTGTTACACGGGAACAGGAGGCCATTTAGCCCCTCGAGCCCGTTACACAGGAACAGGAGGAGGCCATTCAACCCTTTGAGCCTGTTACACAGGAACAGGAGGAGGCCATTCAGCCCTTCGAGCCTGTTACACAGGAACAGGAGGAGGCCATTCCGACTCGCGAGCCTGTTACACAGGAACAGGAGGAGGCCATTCAGCCCCTCGAGCCTGTTACACAGGAACAGGAGAAGCCCAGTGAGCCCCTCGAGCCTGTTACACAGGAACAGGAGGAGGCCATTCAGCCCCTTGAGATTGTTACACAGGAACAGGAGGAGGCCATTCTGCCCCTTGAGCCTGTTACATAGGAACAGGAGGAGGCCATTCAGCCCCTCCGGCCTGTAACACAGGAACAGGAGGAGGCCATTCAGCCCATAGGGCCTGTAACACAGGAACAGGAGGAGGCCATTCATCCCCTCGAGCCTGTTACACAGGAACAGCAGGAGGCCACTCAGCACCTCGAGCCTGTTACATCGGGACAGGAGGAGGCCATTCAGCACCTCGAACCTATTACACAGGAACAGGAGGAGGCCATTCAGCCTCTCGGGCCTGTTACACAGGAACAGCAGGAGGCCATTCAGCCCCTCGAGCCTGTTACACAGGAACAGGAGGAGGCCATTCAGCCCCTCGAGCCTGTTACACAGGAACAGGAGGCCATTCAGCCCCTCGAGCCTGTTACATAGTAACAGGAGGCCATTCAGCCCCTCGGGCCTGTTACTGATGAACAGGAGGAGGCCATTCAGCCTCTTGAGCCTGTTACACAGGAACAGGAGGAGGCCATTCAGCCCCTCGAGTCTGTTACACAGGAACAGCAGGGGGCCATTCAGCCGCTCAGGCCTGTTACACAGGAACAAGAGGAGGCCATTCAGCCCTTCGGGCCTGTTACGTACGAACAGGAGGAGGCCATTCAGCCCCTCGAGCCTGTTACGTACGAACAGGAGGAGGCCATTCTGCCCCTTCAGCCTGTTACATAGGAACAGGAGGAGGCCATTCAGCCCCTCGAGCCTGCTACACAGGAACAGGAGGAGGCCATTCAGCCCCTCGAGCCTGTTACACAGGAACAGGAGGAGGCCATTCAGCCCCTCGAGCCTGTTACACAGGAACAGGAGGCCATTCAGCCCCTCGGGCCTGTTACTGATGAACAGCAGGAGATCATTCAGCCCCTTGAGGCTGTTACATAGAAGCTGAAGGAAGCCATTCAGCCCCTCGAGCCTGTTACTAAGGAATAGGAGGAGGCCATTCAGCCTCTTGAGCCTGTTACACAGGAACAGGAGGACGCCATTCAGCCCCTTGGGCCTGTTACACAGGAACAGGAGGAGGTCATTCAGCCCCTTGAGCCTGTTACTAAGGAATAGGAGGAGGCCATTCAGCCTCTTGAGCTTGTTACACAGGAACAGGAGGAGGCCATTCAGCCCCTTGAGCCTGGTAATTAGGAATAGGAGGAGGCCATTCAGCCTCTTGAGCCTGTTACGTTGGAAAAGGAGGAGGCCATTCAGCCCCTTGAGCCTGTTACGTAGGAACAGGAGGAGGCCATTCATTCCCTCGAGCCTGTTACACAGGAACAGCAGGAGCCATTCAGCCCCTCGAGCCTGTTACACAGGAACAGGAGGAGGCCATTCAGCCCCTTGAGCCTGTTACATAGGAACAGGAGGAGGCCATTCAGCCCCTCTGGCCTGTTGCACAGGAACAGGCGGAGGCCATTCAGCCCCTCGGGCCTGTTACACAGGAACAGGAGGAGGCCATTCAGTCCCTCGGGCCTGTTACACAGGAACAGGAGGAGGCCATTCAGCACCTCGTGCCTGTTACGTACGAACAGGAGGAGGCTATTCAGCCCCTCGAGCCAGTTACACAGGAACAGGAGGAGGCCATTCAGCCCCTCGAGCCTGTTACGTACGAACTGGAGGAGGCCATTCATCCCCTCGAGCATGTTACGTACGAACAGGAGGAGGCCATTCAGCCCCTCGAGGATGTTACACAGGAACAGGAGGAGGCCATTCAGCCCCTCGAGCCTGTTACACAGGAACAGCAGGAGGCCATTCAGCCCCTCGAGCTTGTTGCACAAGAACAGGAGGAGGCCCATTCAGCCCCTCGAGCCTGTTACACAGGAACAGGAGGAGGCCATTCAGCCCCTCGAGCCTGTTACACAGGAACAGGAGGAGGCCATTCAGCCCCTCGGGCCTGTTGCACAGGAAAAGGAGGAGGCCATTCAGCCCCTCGAGCCTGTTACGTTCGAACAGGAGGAGGCCATTCAGCCCCTCGAGCTTGTTACGTACGAACAGGAGGAAGCCATTCTGCCCCTTCAGCCTGTTACATAGGAACAGGAGGAGGCCATTCAGCCCCTCGAGCCCGCTACACAGGAACAGGAGGAGGTCATTCAGCCCCTCGGGCCTGTTACACCGGAAAAGGAGGAGGCCATTCAGCCCCTCGAGCCTGTTACATAGGAACAGGAGGAGGCCATTCAGCCCCTCGAGTCTGTTACACAGGAACAGGAGGAGGCCATTCAACCCCTCGAGTCTGTTACACAGGAACAGGAGGAGGCCATTCAGCCCCTTGAGCCTGTTACATAGGAACAGGAGGAGGCCTTTCAGGCCCTTGAGCCTGTTACATAGGAACAGGAGGAGGCCATTCAGCCCCTTGAGCCTGTTATATAGGAACAGGAGGAGGCCATTCAGTCCCTCGAGTTTGTTACACATGAACAGGAGGAGGCCATTCAGCCCCTCGAGCCTGTTGCATAGGAACAGGAGGAGGCCATTCAGGCACTTGAGCCTGTTACTTAGGAACAGGAGGACATTCAGTCCCTCGGGCCTGTTACACAGGAACAGGAGGAGGCCATTCATCCCCTCGAGACAGTTACACAGGAACAGGAGGCCATTCAGCCCCTCGGGCCTGTTACTTACGAACAGCAGGAGATCATTCAGCCCCTTGAGGCTGTTACATAGAAGCTGAAGGAAGCCATTCAGCCCCTCGAGCCTGTTGCACAGGAACAAAAGGAGGCCATTCAAGCACTTGAGCCTGTTACTTAGGAACAGGAGGAAGCCATTCAGCCCCTCGGGCCTGTTACACAGGAACAGGATGAGCCCATTCAGCCCCTCGAGCCTGTTACATAGGAACAGGAGGAGGCCATTCAGCCCCTTGAGCCTGTTACATAGGAACAGGAGGAGGCCATTGATCCCCTCGAGCATGTTACACGGGGAGCGTCGAGAGAGGCGGGAGTTGAGAGAGGCAGTGGCCTATAAAAGGCTCAGTAGTCCGGGGAGAGTCGAGAGAGGCGGGAGTCGAGAGAGGCAGCGGCCTATAAAAGGCTCAGCAGTCCGGGGAGAGTCGAGAGAGGCGGGAGTCGAGAGAGGCAGCGGCCTATAAAAGGCTCAGCAGTCCGGGGAGCGTCGAGAGAGGCGGGAGTCGAGAGAGGCAGCGGCCTATAAAAGGCTCAGCAGTCCGGGGAGAGTCGAGAGAGGCGGGAGTTGAGAGAAGCAGCGGCCTATAAAAGGCTCAGCAGTCCGGGGAGAGTCGAGAGAGGCGGGAGTTGAGAGAGGCAGCGGCCTATAAAAGGCTCAGCAGTCCGGGGAGAGTCGAGAGAGGCGGGAGTTGAGAGAGGCAGCGGCCTATAAAAGGCTCAGCAGTCCGGGGAGAGTCGAGAGAGGCGGGAGTCGAGAGAGGCAGCGGCCTATAAAAGGCTCAGCAGTCCGGGGAGAGTCGAGAGAGGCGGGAGTCGAGAGAGGCAGCGGCCTATAAAAGGCTCAGCAGTCCGGGGAGAGTCGAGAGAGGCGGGAGTTGAGAGAGGCAGCGGCCTATAAAAGGCTCAGCAGTCCGGGGAGAGTCGAGAGAGGCGGGAGTTGAGAGAGGCAGCGGCCTATAAAAGGCTCAGCAGTCCGGGGAGAGTCGAGAGAGGCGGGAGTTGAGAGAGGCAGCGGCCTATAAAAGGCTCAGCAGTCCGGGGAGAGTCGAGAGAGGCAGCGGCCTATAAAAGGCTCAGCAGTCCGGGGAGAGTCGAGAGAGGCGGGAGTTGAGAGAGGCAGCGGCCTATAAAAGGCTCAGCAGTCCGGGGAGAGTCGAGAGAGGCGGGAGTCGAGAGAGGCAGCGGCCTATAAAAGGCTCAGCAGTCCGGGGAGCGTCGAGAGAGGCGGGAGTGGAGAGAGGCAGCGGCCTATAAAAGGCTCAGCAGTCCGGGGAGCGTCGAGAGAGGCGGGAGTCGAGAGAGGCAGCGGCCTATAAAAGGCTCAGCAGTCCGGGGAGCGTCGAGAGAGGCGGGAGTCGAGAGAGGCAGCGGCCTATAAAAGGCTCAGCAGTCCGGGGAGCGTCGAGAGAGGCGGGAGTCGAGAGAGGCAGCGGCCTATAAAAGGCTCAGCAGTCCGGGGAGCGTCGAGAGAGGCGGGAGTTGAGAGAGGCAGCGGCCTATAAAAGGCTCAGCAGTCCGGGGAGCGTCGAGAGAGGCGGGAGTTGAGAGAGGCAGCGGCCTATAAAAGGCTCAGCAGTCCGGGGAGCGTCGAGAGAGGCGGGAGTTGAGAGAGGCAGCGGCCTATAAAAGGCTCAGCAGTCCGGGGAGCGTCGAGAGAGGCGGGAGTTGAGAGAGGCGTGACTTGTGCAGCTCCAGCTGAGAGAGGTCAAAAAAGAAGTAGAAAGAAATCAAAAGGTGACGTCACAGCCAACGTGGTAAGTGATTGGCTGCTGATTGGTGAGTAGTTTTTCTTTTTCTTTATTAGTCAGTAACTTTTAACATTGTTGTCGGCAATTTAAGTGTATCTAAGGGTTAAGTCATGGCAGGACAGCTCGGTCACGTGATATGCTCCTCCTGTACCATGTGGGAACACGGGGACAACACCAGTGTCCCTGACGACTACATGTGCGGGAAGTGTGTCCACCTCCGGCTCCTGACGGTCCGCGTTGCGGAGTTGGAGCTGAGGGTGGATTCACTCTGGAGCATACATGATGCTGAGAATGACGTGAGTATCACGTGTAGCGAGTTGGTCTTACCGCAGGAGAAGGGTCCACAGCCAGCGAGGGAATGGAAGACCAGCAGGAAGAGCAGTGCAAGGAAGGTAGTGCAGGGGTCCCCTGTGGTCATCCCCCTGCAAAACAGATACACTGCTTTGAGTACTGTTGAGGGGGATGACTCATCAGGGGAGGGCAGCAGCAGCCAAGTTCATGGCACCGTGGCTGGCTCTGTTGCACAGGAGGGCAGGAAAAAGAGTGGGAGAGCGATAGTGATAGGGGATTCAATTGTAAGGGGAATAGATAGGCGTTTCTGCGGCCGCAACCGAGACTCCAGGATGGTATGTTGCCTCCCTGGTGCAAGGGTCAAGGATGTCTCGGAGCGGGTGCAGGACATTCTAAAAAGGGAGGGAGAACAGCCAGTTGTCGTGGTGCACAGTGGTACCAACGACATAGGTAAAAAAAGGGATGAGCTCCTACGAAATGAATTTAAGGATCTAGGAGCTAAATTAAAAAGTAGGACCTCAAAAGTAGTAATCTCGGGATTGCTACCAGTGCCACGTGCTAGTCAGAGTAGGAATCGCAGGATAGCTCAGATGAATACGTGGCTTGAGCAATGGTGCAGCAGGGAGGGATTCAAATTCCTGGGGCATTGGAACCGGTTCTGGGGGAGGTGGGACCAGTACAAACCGGACGGTCTGCACCTGGGCAGGACCGGAACCAATGTCCTAGTGCTGTTGGGGAGGAGTTAAACTAATATGGCAGGGGGATGGGAACCAATGCAGGGAGATAGAGGGAAACAAAAAGGAGGCAAAAACAAAAGACAGAAAGGAGATGAGGAAAAGTGGAGGGCAGAGAAACCCAAGGCAAAGAACAAAAAGGGCCACTGTACAGCAAAATTCTAAAAGGACAGAGGGTGTTAAAAAAACAAGCCTGAAGGCTTTGTGTCTTAATGCAAGGAGTATCCGCAATAAGGTGGATGAATTAACTGTGCAAATAGATGTTAACAAATATGATGTGATTGGGATTACGGAGACGTGGCTCCAGGATGATCAGGGCTGGGAACTCAACATCCAGGGGTATTCAACATTCAGGAAGGATAGAATAAAAGGAAAAGGAGGTGGGGTAGCATTGCTGGTTAAGGAGGAGATTAAGGCAATAGTTAGGAAGGACATTAGCTTGGATGATGTGGAATCTATATGGGTAGAGCTGCAGAACACCAAAGAGCAAAAAACGTTAGTGGGAGTTGTGTACAGACCTCCAAACAGTAGTAGTGATGTTGGGTAGGGCATCAAACAGGAAATTAGGGGTGCGTGCAATAAAGGTGCAGCAGTTATAATGGGTGACTTTAATATGCACATAGATTGGGCTAACCAAACTGGAAGCAATACAGTGGAGGAGGATTTTCTGGAGTGCATAAGGGATGGTTTTTTAGACCAATATGTCGAGGAACCAACTAGGGGGGAGGCCATCTTAGACTGGGTGTTATGTAATGAGAGAGGATTAATTAGCAATCTCGTTGTGCAAGGCCCCTTGGGGAAGAGTGACCATAATATGGTGGAATTCTGCATTGGGATGGAGAATGAAACAGTTAATTCAGAGACATTGGTCCAGAACTTAAAGAAGGCTAACTTTGAAGGTATGAGGCGTGAATTGGCTAGGATAGATTGGCGAATGATACTTAAGGGGTTGACTGTGGATGGGCAATGGCAGACATTTAGAGACCGCATGGATGAACTACAACAATTGTACATTCCTGTCTGGCATAAAAATAAAAAAGGGAAGGTGGCTCAACCGTGGCTATCAGGGGAAATCAGGGATAGTATTAAAGCCAAGGAAGTGGCATACAAATTGGCCAGAAATAGCAGCGAACCTGGGGACTGGGAGAAATTTAGAACTCAGCAGAGGAGGACAAAGGGTTTGATTAGGGCAGGGAAAATGGAGTATGAGAAGAAGCTTGCAGGGAACATTAAGACGGATTGCAAAAGTTTCTATAGATATGTAAAGAGAAAAAGGTTAGTAAAGACAAACGTAGGTCCCCTGCAGTCAGAATCAGGGGAAGTCATAACGGGGAACAAAGAAATGGCGGACCAATTGAACAAGTACTTTGGTTCGGTATTCACGAAGGAGGACACGAACAACCTTCCGGTTATAAAAGGGGTCGGGGGGTCTAGTAAGGAGGAGGAACTGAGGGAAATCCTTATTAGCCGGGAAATTGTGTTGGGGAAATTGTTGGAATTGAAGACCGATAAATCCCCAGGGCCTGATGGACTGCATCCCAGAGTACTTAAGGAGGTGGCCTTGGAAATAGCGGATGCGTTGACAGTCATTTTCCAACATTCCATTGACTCTGGATCAGTTCCTATGGAGTGGAGGGTAGCCAATGTAACCCCACTTTTTAAAAAAGGAGGGAGAGAGAAAACGGAATTATAGACCGGTCAGCCTGACCTCAGTAGTGGGTAAAATGATGGAATCAATTATTAAGGATGTCATAGCAGTGCATTTGGAAAGAGGTGACATGATAGGTCCAAGTCAGCATGGATTTGTGAAAGGGAAATCATGCTTGACAAATCTTCTGGAATTTTTTGAGGATGTTTCCAGTAGAGTGGATAAGGGAGAACCAGTTGATGTGGTATATTTGGACTTTCAGAAGGCTTTCGACAAGGTCCCACACAAGAGATTAATGTGCAAAGTTAAAGCACATGGGATTGGGGTAGTGTACTGACATGGATTGAGAACTGGTTGTCAGACAGGAAGCAAAGAGTAGGAGTAAATGGGTACTTTTCAGAATGGCAGGCAGTGACTAGTGGGGTGCCGCAAGGTTCTGTGCTGGGGCCCCAGCTGTTTACACTGTACATTAATGATTTAGATGAGGGGATTAAATGTAGTATCTCCAAATTTGCGGATGACACTAAGTTGGGTGGCAGTGTGAGCTGCGAGGAGGATGCTGTGAGTCTGCAGAGCGACTTGGATAGGTTAGGTGAGTGGGCAAATGCATGGCAGATGAAGTATAATGTGGATAAATGTGAGGTTATCCACTTTGGTGGTAAAAACAGAGAGACAGACTATTATCTGAATGGTGACAGATTAGGAAAAGGGAAGGTGCAACGAGACCTGGGTGTCATGGTACATCAGTCATTGAAGGTTGGCATGCAGGTACAGCAGGCGGTTAAGAAAGCAAATGGCATGTTGGCCTTCATAGCGAGGGGATTTGAGTACAGGGGCAGGGAGGTGTTGCTACAGTTGTACAGGGCATTGGTGAGGCCACACCTGGAGTATTGTGTACAGTTTTGGTCTCCTAACTTGAGGAAGGACATTCTTGCTATTGAGGGAGTGCAGCGAAAGTTCACCAGACTGATTCCCGGGATGGCGGGACTGACCTATCAAGAAAGACTGGATCAACTGGGCTTGTATTCACTGGAGTTCAGAAGAATGAGAGGGGACCTCATAGAAACATTTAAAATTCTGATGGGTTCAGACAGGTTAGATGCAGGAAGAATGTTCCCAATGTTGGGGAAGTCCAGAACCAGGGGACACAGTCTAAGGATAAGGGGTAAGCCATTTAGGACCGAGATGAGGAGAAACTTCTTCACCCAGAGAGTGGTGAACCTGTGGAATTCTCTACCACAGAAAGTTGTTGAGGCCAATTCACTAAATATATTCAAAAAGGAGTTAGATGAGCTCCTTACTACTCGGGGGATCAAGGGGTATGGTGAGAAAGCAGGAATGAGGTACTGAAGTTGAATGTTCAGCCATGAACTCATTGAATGGCGGTGCAGGCTAGAAGGGCCGAATGGCCTCCTCCTGCACCTATTCTCTATGTTTCTATGTTTCTATGAACAGGAGGAGGCCATTCAGCCCCTCGAGCCTGTTACGTACAAACAGGAGGAGGCCATTCAGCCCCTCGAGGATGTTACACAGGAACAGGAGGAGACCCATTCAGCCCCTCGAGCCTGCGACACATGAACAGGGGGAGGCCATTGATCCCCTCGAGCCTGTTACACAGGAACAGGAGGAGGCCATTCAGCCCCTCGAGCCTGTTACATAGGAACAGGAGGAGGCCATTCATCCCCTTGAGCCTGTTACACAGGAACAGGAGGAGGCCATTCAGCCCCTCGAGCCTGTTGCTAAGGAATAGGAGGAGGCCATTCAGCCTCTTGAGCCTGTTACACAGGAACAGGAGGAGGCCATTCAGCCCCTTGGGCCTGTTACACAGGAACAGGAGGAGGTCATTCAGCACCTTGACCCTGTTACTAAGGAATAGGAGGAGGCCATTCAGCCTCTTGAGCCTGTTACACAGGAACAGGAGGAGGCCATTCAGCCCCTTGAGCCTGTTACTTAGGAATAGGAGGAGGCCATTCAGCCTCTTGAGCCTGTTACGTAGGAAAAGGAGGAGGCCATTCAGCCCCTTGAGCCTGTTACGTCGGAACAGGAGGAGGCCATTCATTCCCTCGAGCCTGTTACACAGGAACAGCAGGAGCCATTCAGCCCCTCGAGCCTGTTACACAGGAACAGGAGGAGGCCATTCAGCCCCTTTAGCCTGTTACATAGGAACAGGAGGAGGCCATTCAGCCCCTCGTGCCTGTTGCACAGGAACAGGAGGAGGCCATTCAGCCCCTCGAGCCTGTTGCATAGGAACAGGAGGAGGCCATTCAAGCACTTGAGCCTGTTACTTAGGAACAGGAGGACATTCAGTCCCTCGGGCCTGTTACACAGGAACAGGAGGAGGCCATTCATCCCCTCGAGACTGTTACACAGGAACAGGAGGCCATTCAGCCCCTCGGGCCTGTTACTTACGAACAGCAGGAGATCATTCAGCCCCTTGAGGCTGTTACATAGAAGCTGAAGGAAGCCATTCAGCCCCTCGAGCCTGTTGCACAGGAACAAAAGGAGGCCATTCAGCCCCTCGGGCCTGTTACACAGGAACAGGAGGAGGCCATTCAGGCACTTGAGCCTGTTACTTAGGAACAGGAGGAAGCCATTCAGCCCCTCGGGCCTGTTACACAGGAACAGGAGGAGGCCATTCTGCCCCTCGAGCCTGTTATATAGGAACAGGAGGAGGCCTTTCAGGCCCTTGAGCCTGTTATATAGGAACAGGAGGAGGCCATTCAGCCCCTTGAGCCTGTTATACAGGAACAGGAGGAGGCCATTCTGCCCCTTGAGCCTGTTACATAGGAACAGGAGGAGGCCTTTCAGGCCCTTGAGCCTGTTATATAGGAACAGGAGGAGGCCATTCAGCCCCTTGAGCCTGTTATACAGGAACAGGAGGAGGCCATTCAGCCCCTTGAGCCTGTTACACAGGAACAGGAGGAGGCCATTCAGCCCCTCGAGGATGTTACACAGGAACAGGAGGAGGCTATTCAGCCCCTCGAGCCTGTTACACAGGAACAGCAAGAGGCCATTCAGCCCCTCGAGCCTGTTACACATGAAAAGGAGGAGGCCATTCAGCCCCTCGAGCCTGTTACATAGGAACAGGAGGAGGCCATTCAGGCACTTGAGCCTGTTACTTAGGAACAGGAGGACATTCAGTCCCTCGGGCCTGTTACACAGGAACAGGAGGAGGCCATTCAGGCACTTGAGCCTGTTACTTAGGAACAGGAGGACATTCAGTCCCTCGGGCCTGTTACACAGGAACAGGAGGAGGCCATTCATCCCCTCGAGACTGTTACACAGGAACAGGAGGCCATTCAGGCACTTGAGCCTGTTACTTAGGAACAGGAGGACATTCAGTCCCTCGGGCCTGTTACACAGGAACAGGAGGAGGCCATTCATCCCCTCGAGACTGTTACACAGGAACAGGAGGCCATTCAGCCCCTCGGGCCTGTTACTTACGAACAGCAGGAGATCATTCAGCCCCTTGAGGCTGTTACATAGAAGCTGAAGGAAGCCATTCAGCCCCTCGAGCCTGTTGCACAGGAACAGGAGGAGGCCATTCTGCCCCTCGAGCATGTTACATAGGAAGAGGAGGAGGCCATTCTGCCCCTCGAGCATGTTACATAGGAACAGGAGGAGGCCATTCTGCCCCTCGAGCATGTTACACGGGGAGCATCGAGAGAGGCGGGAGTCGAGAGAGGCAGCGGCCTATAAAAGGCTCAGCAGTCCGGGGAGCGTCGAGAGAGGCGGGAGTTGAGAGAGGCAGCGGCCTATAAAAGGCTCAGCAGTCCGGGGAGAGTCGAGAGAGGCGGGAGTCGAGAGAGGCAGCGGCCTATAAAAGGCTCAGCAGTCCGGGGAGAGTCGAGAGAGGCAGCGGCCTATAAAAGGCTCAGCAGTCCGGGGAGAGTCGAGAGAGGCGGGAGTTGAGAGAGGCAGCGGCCTATAAAAGGCTCAGCAGTCCGGGGAGAGTCGAGAGAGGCGGGAGTGGAGAGAGGCAGCGGCCTATAAAAGGCTCAGCAGTCCGGGGAGAGTCGAGAGAGGCGGGAGTCGAGAGAGGCAGCGGCCTATAAAAGGCTCAGCAGTCCGGGGAGAGTCGAGAGAGGCGGGAGTCCAGAGAGGCAGCGGCCTATAAAAGGCTCAGCAGTCCGGGGAGAGTCGAGAGAGGCGGGAGTGGAGAGAGGCAGCGGCCTATAAAAGGCTCAGCAGTCCGGGGAGAGTCGAGAGAGGCGGGAGTGGAGAGAGGCAGCGGCCTATAAAAGGCTCAGCAGTCCGGGGAGAGTCGAGAGAGGCGGGAGTCGAGAGAGGCAGCGGCCTATAAAAGGCTCAGCAGTTCGGGGAGAGTCGAGAGAGGCGGGAGTGGAGAGAGGCAGCGGCCTATAAAAGGCTCAGCAGTCCGGGGAGAGTCGAGAGAGGCGGGAGTTGAGAGAGGCAGCGGCCTATAAAAGGCTCAGCAGTCCGGGGAGAGTCGAGAGAGGCGGGAGTTGAGAGAGGCAGCGGCCTATAAAAGGCTCAGCAGTCCGGGGAGAGTCGAGAGAGGCGGGAGTCTAGAGAGGCAGCGGCCTATAAAAGGCTCAGCAGTCCGGGGAGAGTCGAGAGAGGCGGGAGTTGAGAGAGGCAGCGGCCTATAAAAGGCTCAGCAGTCCGGGGAGAGTCGAGAGAGGCGGGAGTCTAGAGAGGCGTGACTTGTGCAGCTCCAGCTGAGAGAGGTCAAAAAAGAAGTAGAAAGAAATCAAAAGGTGACGTCACAGCCAACGTGGTAAGTGATTGGCTGCTGATTGGTGAGTAGTTTTTCTTTTTCTTTATTAGTCAGTAACTTTTAACATTGTTGTCGGCAATTTAAGTGTATCTAAGGGTTAAGTCATGGCAGGACAGCTCGGTCACGTGATATGCTCCTCCTGTACCATGTGGGAACACGGGGACAACACCAGTGTCCCTGACGACTACATGTGCGGGAAGTGTGTCCACCTCCGGCTACTGACGGTCCGCGTTGCGGAGTTGGAGCTGAGGGTGGATTCACTCTGGAGCATCCACGATGCTGAGAATGACGTGAGTATCACGTGTAGCGAGTTGGTCTTACCGCAGGTGAAGGGTCCACAGCCAGCGAGGGAATGGAAGACCAGCAGGAAGAGCAGTGCAAGGAAGGTAGTGCAGGGGTCCCCTGTGGTCATCCCACTGCAAAACAGATACACTGCTTTGAGTACTGTTGAGGGGGATGACTCATC
The DNA here is from genome assembly GCF_044704955.1 of Pristiophorus japonicus. Lineage (NCBI taxonomy): Eukaryota > Metazoa > Chordata > Chondrichthyes > Pristiophoridae > Pristiophorus > Pristiophorus japonicus. The sequence continues at coordinate 378,484 of NW_027254351.1, read as the reverse complement.
AGGGGAGGGCAGCAGCAGCCAAGTTCATGGCACCGTGGCTGGCTCTGTTGCACAGGAGGGCAGGAAAAAGAGTGGGAGAGCGATAGTGATAGGGGATTCAATTGTAAGGGGAATAGATAGGCGTTTCTGCGGCCGCAACCGAGACTCCAGGATGGTATGTTGCCTCCCTGGTGCAAGGGTCAAGGATGTCTCGGAGCGGGTGCAGGACATTCTAAAAAGGGAGGGAGAACAGCCAGTTGTCGTGGTGCACAGTGGTACCAACGACATAGGTAAAAAAAGGGATGAGCTCCTACGAAATGAATTTAAGGATCTAGGAGCTAAATTAAAAAGTAGGACCTCAAAAGTAGTAATCTCGGGATTGCTACCAGTGCCACGTGCTAGTCAGAGTAGGAATCGCAGGATAGCTCAGATGAATACGTGGCTTGAGCAATGGTGCAGCAGGGAGGGATTCAAATTCCTGGGGCATTGGAACCGGTTCTGGGGGAGGTGGGACCAGTACAAACCGGACGGTCTGCACCTGGGCAGGACCGGAACCAATGTCCTAGTGCTGTTGGGGAGGAGTTAAACTAATATGGCAGGGGGATGGGAACCAATGCAGGGAGATAGAGGGAAACAAAAAGGAGGCAAAAACAAAAGACAGAAAGGAGATGAGGAAAAGTGGAGGGCAGAGAAACCCAAGGCAAAGAACAAAAAGGGCCATTGTACAGCAAAATTCTAAAAGGACAGAGGGTGTTAAAAAAACAAGCCTGAAGGCTTTGTGTCTTAATGCAAGGAGTATCCGCAATAAGGTGGATGAATTAACTGTGCAAATAGATGTTAACAAATATGATGTGATTGGGATTACGGAGACGTGGCTCCAGGATGATCAGGGCTGGGAACTCAACATCCAGGGGTATTCAACATTCAGGAAGGATAGAATAAAAGGAAAAGGAGGTGGGGTAGCATTGCTGGTTAAGGAGGAGATTAAGGCAATAGTTAGGAAGGACATTAGCTTGGATGATGTGGAATCTATATGGGTAGAGCTGCAGAACACCAAAGGGCAAAAAACGTTAGTGGGAGTTGTGTACAGACCTCCAAACAGTAGTAGTGATGTTGGGGAGGGCATCAAACATGAAATTAGGGGTGCGTGCAATAAAGGTGCAGCAGTTATAATGGGTGACTTTAATATGCACATAGATTGGGCTAACCAAACTGGAAGCAATACGGTGGAGGAGGATTTTCTGGAGTGCATAAGGGATGGTTTTTTAGACCAATATGTCGAGGAACCAACTAGGGGGGAGGCCATCTTAGACTGGGTGTTATGTAATGAGAGAGGATTAATTAGCAATCTCGTTGTGCGAGGCCCCTTGGGGAAGAGTGACCATAATATGGTGGAATTCTGCATTGGGATGGAGAATGAAACAGTTAATTCAGAGACATTGGTCCAGAACTTAAAGAAGGCTAACTTTGAAGGTATGAGGCGTGAATTGGCTAGGATAGATTGGCGAATGATACTTAAGGGGTTGACTGTGGATGGGCAATGGCAGACATTTAGAGACCGCATGGATGAACTACAACAATTGTACATCCTGTCTGGCATAAAAATAAAAAAGGGAAGGTGGCTCAACCGTGGCTATCAGGGGAAATCAGGGATAGTGTTAAAGCCAAGGAAGTGGCATACAAATTGGCCAGAAATAGCAGCGAACCTGGGGACTGGGAGAAATTTAGAACTCAGCAGAGGAGGACAAAGGGTTTGATTAGGGCAGGGAAAATGGAGTATGAGAAGAAGCTTGCAGGGAACATTAAGACGGATTGCAAAAGTTTCTATAGATATGTAAAGAGAAAAAGGTTAGTAAAGACAAACGTAGGTCCCCTGCAGTCAGAATCAGGGGAAGTCATAACGGGGAACAAAGAAATGGCGGACCAATTGAACAAGTACTTTGGTTCGGTATTCACTGAGGAGGACACGAACAACCTTCCGGTTATAAAAGGGGTCGGGGGGTCTAGTAAGGAGGAGGAACTGAGGGAAATCCTTATTAGCCGGGAAATTGTGTTGGGGAAATTGTTGGGATTGAAGGCCAATAAATCCCCAGGGCCTGATGGACTGCATCCCAGAGTACTTAAGGAGGTGGCCTTGGAAATAGTGGATGCGTTGACAGTCATTTTCCAACATTCCATTGACTCTGGATCAGTTCCTATGGAGTGGAGGGTAGCCAATGTAACCCCACTTTTTAAAAAAGGAGGGAGAGAGAAAACAGGGAATTATAGACCGGTCAGCCTGACCTCAGTAGTGGGTAAAATGATGGAATCAATTATTAAGGATGTCATAGCAGTGCATTTGGAAAGAGGTAATATGATAGGTCCAAGTCAGCATGGATTTGTGAAAGGGAAATCATGCTTGACAAATCTTCTGGAATTTTTTGAGGATGTTTCCAGTAGAGTGGATAAGGGAGAACCAGTTGATGTGGTATATTTGGACTTTCAGAAGGCTTTCGACAAGGTCCCACACAAGAGATTAATGTGCAAAGTTAAAGCACATGGGATTGGGGGTAGTGTACTGACATGGATTGAGAACTGGTTGTCAGACAGGAAGCAAAGAGTAGGAGTAAATGGGTACTTTTCAGAATGGCAGGCAGTGACTAGTGGGGTACCGCAAGGTTCTGTGCTGGGGCCCCAGCTGTTTACACTGTACATTAATGATTTAGATGAGGGGATTAAATGTAGTATCTCCAAATTTGCGGATGACACTAAGTTGGGTGGCAGTGTGAGCTGCGAGGAGGATGCTATGAGGCTGCAGAGCGACTTGGATAGGTTAGGTGAGTGGGCAAATGCATGGCAGATGAAGTATAATGTGGATAAATGTGAGGTTATCCACTTTGGTGGTAAAAACAGAGAGACAGACTATTATCTGAATGGTGACAGATTAGGAAAAGGGAAGGTGCAACGAGACCTGGGTGTCATGGTACATCAGTCATTGAAGGTTGGCATGCAGGTACAGCAGGAGGTTAAGAAAGCAAATGGCATGTTGGCCTTCATAGCAAGGGGATTTGAGTACAGGGGCAGGGAGGTGTTGCTACAGTTGTACAGGGCATTGGTGAGGCCACACCTGGAGTATTGTGTACAGTTTTGGTCTCCTAACCTGAGGAAGGACATTCTTGCTATTGAGGGAGTGCAGCGAAAGTTCACCAGACTGATTCCCGGGATGGCGGGACTGACCTATCAAGAAAGACTGGATCAACTGGGCTTGTATTCACTGGAGTTCAGAAGAATGAGAGGGGACCTCATAGAAACATTTAAAATTCTGATGGGTTCAGACAGGTTAGATGCAGGAAGAATGTTCCCAATGTTGGGGAAGTCCAGAACCAGAGGTCACAGTCTAAGGATAAGGGGTAAGCCATTTAGGACCGAGATGAGGAGAAACTTCTTCACCCAGAGAGTGGTGAACCTGTGGAATTCTCTACCACAGAAAGTTGTTGAGGCCAATTCACTAAATATATTCAAAAAGGAGTTAGATGAGCTCCTTACTACTCGGGGGATCAAGGGGTATGGTGAGAAAGCAGGAATGAGGTACTGAAGTTGAATGTTCAGCCATGAACTCATTGAATGGCGGTGCAGGCTAGAAGGGCCGAATGGCCTCCTCCTGCACCTATTCTCTATGTTTCTATGTTTCTATGAACAGGAGGAGGCCATTCAGCCCCTCGAGCCTGTTACGTACAAACAGGAGGAGGCCATTCAGCCCCTCGAGGATGTTACACAGGAACAGGAGGAGACCCATTCAGCCCCTCGAGCCTGCGACACAGGAACAGGGGGAGGCCATTGATCCCCTCGAGCCTGTTACACAGGAACAGGAGGAGGCCATTCAGCCCCTCGAGCCTGTTACATAGGAACAGGAGGAGGCCATTCATCCCCTTGAGCCTGTTACACAGGAACAGGAGGAGGCCATTCAGCCCCTCGAGCCTGTTGCTGAGGAATAGGAGGAGGCCATTCAGCCTCTTGAGCCTGTTACACAGGAACAGGAGGAGGCCATTCAGCCCCTTGGGCCTGTTACACAGGAACAGGAGGAGGTCATTCAGCACCTTGACCCTGTTACTAAGGAATAGGAGGAGGCCATTCAGCCTCTTGAGCCTGTTACACAGGAACAGGAGGAGGCCATTCAGCCCCTTGAGCCTGTTACTTAGGAATAGGAGGAGGCCATTCAGCCTCTTGAGCCTGTTACGTAGGAAAAGGAGGAGGCCATTCAGCCCCTTGAGCCTGTTACGTCAGAACAGGAGGAGGCCATTCATTCCCTCGAGCCTGTTACACAGGAACAGCAGGAGCCATTCAGCCCCTCGAGCCTGTTACACAGGAACAGGAGGAGGCCATTCAGCCCCTTTAGCCTGTTACATAGGAACAGGAGGAGGCCATTCAGCCCCTCGTGCCTGTTGCACAGGAACAGGAGGAGGCCATTCAGCCCCTCGGGCCTGTTACACAGGAACAGGAGGAGGCCATTCAGCCCCTCGAGCCTGTTGCATAGGAACAGGAGGAGGCCATTCAAGCACTTGAGCCTGTTACTTAGGAACAGGAGGACATTCAGTCCCTCGGGCCTGTTACACAGGAACAGGAGGAGGCCATTCATCCCCTCGAGACTGTTACACAGGAACAGGAGGCCATTCAGCCCCTCGGGCCTGTTACTTACGAACAGCAGGAGATCATTCAGCCCCTTGAGGCTGTTACATAGAAGCTGAAGGAAGCCATTCAGCCCCTCGAGCCTGTTGCACAGGAACAAAAGGAGGCCATTCAGCCCCTCGGGCCTGTTACACAGGAACAGGAGGAGGCCATTCAGGCACTTGAGCCTGTTACTTAGGAACAGGAGGAAGCCATTCAGCCCCTCGGGCCTGTTACACAGGAACAGGAGGAGGCCATTCTGCCCCTCGAGCCTGTTATATAGGAACAGGAGGAGGCCTTTCAGGCCCTTGAGCCTGTTATATAGGAACAGGAGGAGGCCATTCAGCCCCTTGAGCCTGTTATACAGGAACAGGAGGAGGCCATTCTGCCCCTTGAGCCTGTTACATAGGAACAGGAGGAGGCCTTTCAGGCCCTTGAGCCTGTTATATAGGAACAGGAGGAGGCCATTCAGCCCCTTGAGCCTGTTATACAGGAACAGGAGGAGGCCATTCAGCCCCTTGAGCCTGTTACACAGGAACAGGAGGAGGCCATTCAGCCCCTCGAGGATGTTACACAGGAACAGGAGGAGGCTATTCAGCCCCTCGAGCCTGTTACACAGGAACAGCAAGAGGCCATTCAGCCCCTCGAGCCTGTTACACATGAAAAGGAGGAGGCCATTCAGCCCCTCGAGCCTGTTACATAGGAACAGGAGGAGGCCATTCAGGCACTTGAGCCTGTTACTTAGGAACAGGAGGACATTCAGTCCCTCGGGCCTGTTACACAGGAACAGGAGGAGGCCATTCAGGCACTTGAGCCTGTTACTTAGGAACAGGAGGACATTCAGTCCCTCGGGCCTGTTACACAGGAACAGGAGGAGGCCATTCATCCCCTCGAGACTGTTACACAGGAACAGGAGGCCATTCAGGCACTTGAGCCTGTTACTTAGGAACAGGAGGACATTCAGTCCCTCGGGCCTGTTACACAGGAACAGGAGGAGGCCATTCATCCCCTCGAGACTGTTACACAGGAACAGGAGGCCATTCAGCCCCTCGGGCCTGTTACTTACGAACAGCAGGAGATCATTCAGCCCCTTGAGGCTGTTACAAAGAAGCTGAAGGAAGCCATTCAGCCCCTCGAGCCTGTTGCACAGGAACAGGAGGAGGCCATTCTGCCCCTCGAGCATGTTACATAGGAAGAGGAGGAGGCCATTCTGCCCCTCGAGCATGTTACATAGGAACAGGAGGAGGCCATTCTGCCCCTCGAGCATGTTACACGGGGAGCATCGAGAGAGGCGGGAGTCGAGAGAGGCAGCGGCCTATAAAAGGCTCAGCAGTCCGGGGAGCGTCGAGAGAGGCGGGAGTTGAGAGAGGCAGCGGCCTATAAAAGGCTCAGCAGTCCGGGGAGAGTCGAGAGAGGCGGGAGTCGAGAGAGGCAGCGGCCTATAAAAGGCTCAGCAGTCCGGGGAGAGTCGAGAGAGGCAGCGGCCTATAAAAGGCTCAGCAGTCCGGGGAGCGTCGAGAGAGGCGGGAGTCCAGAGAGGCAGCGGCCTATAAAAGGCTCAGCAGTCCGGGGAGAGTCGAGAGAGGCGGGAGTGGAGAGAGGCAGCGGCCTATAAAAGGCTCAGCAGTCCGGGGAGAGTCGAGAGAGGCGGGAGTGGAGAGAGGCAGCGGCCTATAAAAGGCTCAGCAGTCCGGGGAGAGTCGAGAGAGGCGGGAGTCGAGAGAGGCAGCGGCCTATAAAAGGCTCAGCAGTCCGGGGAGAGTCGAGAGAGGCGGGAGTGGAGAGAGGCAGCGGCCTATAAAAGGCTCAGCAGTCCGGGGAGAGTCGAGAGAGGCGGGAGTTGAGAGAGGCAGCGGCCTATAAAAGGCTCAGCAGTCCGGGGAGAGTCGAGAGAGGCGGGAGTTGAGAGAGGCAGCGGCCTATAAAAGGCTCAGCAGTCCGGGGAGAGTCGAGAGAGGCGGGAGTTGAGAGAGGCAGCGGCCTATAAAAGGCTCAGCAGTCCGGGGAGAGTCGAGAGAGGCGGGAGTTGAGAGAGGCAGCGGCCTATAAAAGGCTCAGCAGTCCGGGGAGAGTCGAGAGAGGCGGGAGTCTAGAGAGGCAGCGGCCTATAAAAGGCTCAGCAGTCCGGGGAGAGTCGAGAGAGGCGGGAGTCTAGAGAGGCGTGACTTGTGCAGCTCCAGCTGAGAGAGGTCAAAAAAGAAGTAGAAAGAAATCAAAAGGTGACGTCACAGCCAACGTGGTAAGTGATTGGCTGCTGATTGGTGAGTAGTTTTTCTTTTTCTTTATTAGTCAGTAACTTTTAACATTGTTGTCGGCAATTTAAGTGTATCTAAGGGTTAAGTCATGGCAGGACAGCTCGGTCACGTGATATGCTCCTCCTGTACCATGTGGGAACACGGGGACAACACCAGTGTCCCTGACGACTACATGTGCGGGAAGTGTGTCCACCTCCGGCTACTGACGGTCCGCGTTGCGGAGTTGGAGCTGAGGGTGGATTCACTCTGGAGCATCCACGATGCTGAGAATGACGTGAGTATCACGTGTAGCGAGTTGGTCTTACCGCAGGTGAAGGGTCCACAGCCAGCGAGGGAATGGAAGACCAGCAGGAAGAGTAGTGCAAGGAAGGTAGTGCAGGGGTCCCCTGTGGTCATCCCACTGCAAAACAGATACACTGCTTTGAGTACTGTTGAGGGGGATGACTTATCAGGGGAGGGCAGCAGCAGCCAAGTTCATGGCACCGTGGCTGGCTCTGTTGCACAGGAGGGCAGGAAAAAGAGTGGGAGAGCGATAGTGATAGGGGATTCAATTGTAAGGGGAATAGATAGGCGTTTCTGCGGCCGCAACCGAGACTCCAGGATGGTATGTTGCCTCCCTGGTGCAAGGGTCAAGGATGTCTCGGAGCGGGTGCAGGACATTCTAAAAAGGGAGGGAGAACAGCCAGTTGTCGTGGTGCACAGTGGTACCAACGACATAGGTAAAAAAAGGGATGAGCTCCGACGAAATGAATTTAAGGATCTAGGAGCTAAATTAAAAAGTAGGACCTCAAAAGTAGTAATCTCGGGATTGCTACCAGTGCCACGTGCTAGTCAGAGTAGGAATCGCAGGATAGCTCAGATGAATACGTGGCTTGAGCAATGGTGCAGCAGGGAGGGATTCAAATTCCTGGGGCATTGGAACCGGTTCTGGGGGAGGTGGGACCAGTACAAACCGGACGGTCTGCACCTGGGCAGGACAGGAACCAATGTCCTAGGGGGAGTGTTTGCTAGTGCTGTTGGGGAGGAGTTAAACTAATATGGCAGGGGGATGGGAACCAATGCAGGGAGATAGAGGGAAACAAAAAGGAGGCAAAAACAAAAGACAGAAAGGAGATGAGGAAAAGTGGAGGGCAGAGAAACCCAAGGCAAAGAACAAAAAGGGCCATTGTACAGCAAAATTCTAAAAGGACAGAGGGTGTTAAAAAAACAAGCCTGAAGGCTTTGTGTCTTAATGCAAGGAGTATCCGCAATAAGGTGGATGAATTAACTGTGCAAATAGATGTTAACAAATATGATGTGATTGGGATTACGGAGACGTGGCTCCAGGATGATCAGGGCTGGGAACTCAACATCCAGGGGTATTCAACATTCAGGAAGGATAGAATAAAAGGAAAAGGAGGTGGGGTAGCATTGCTGGTTAAAGAGGAGATTAAGGCAATAGTTAGGAAGGACATTAGCTTGGATGATGTGGAATCTATATGGGTAGAGCTGCAGAACACCAAAGGGCAAAAAACGTTAGTGGGAGTTGTGTACAGACCTCCAAACAGTAGTAGTGATGTTGGGGAGGGCATCAAACATGAAATTAGGGGTGCGTGCAATAAAGGTGCAGCAGTTATAATGGGTGACTTTAATATGCACATAGATTGGGCTAACCAAACTGGAAGCAATACGGTGGAGGAGGATTTTCTGGAGTGCATAAGGGATGGTTTTTTAGACCAATATGTCGAGGAACCAACTAGGGGGGAGGCCATCTTAGACTGGGTGTTATGTAATGAGAGAGGATTAATTAGCAATCTCGTTGTGCGAGGCCCCTTGGGGAAGAGTGACCATAATATGGTGGAATTCTGCATTGGGATGGAGAATGAAACAGTTAATTCAGAGACATTGGTCCAGAACTTAAAGAAGGCTAACTTTGAAGGTATGAGGCGTGAATTGGCTAGGATAGATTGGCGAATGATACTTAAGGGGTTGACTGTGGATGGGCAATGGCAGACATTTAGAGACCGCATGGATGAACTACAACAATTGTACATTCCTGTCTGGCATAAAAATAAAAAAGGGAAGGTGGCTCAACCGTGGCTATCAGGGGAAATCAGGGATAGTATTAAAGCCAAGGAAGTGGCATACAAATTGGCCAGAAATAGCAGCGAACCTGGGGACTGGGAGAAATTTAGAACTCAGCAGAGGAGGACAAAGGGTTTGATTAGGGCAGGGAAAATGGAGTATGAGAAGAAGCTTGCAGGGAACATTAAGACGGATTGCAAAAGTTTCTATAGATATGTAAAGAGAAAAAGGTTAGTAAAGACAAACGTAGGTCCCCTGCAGTCAGAATCAGGGGAAGTCATAACGGGGAACAAAGAAATGGCGGACCAATTGAACAAGTACTTTGGTTCGGTATTCACTGAGGAGGACACGAACAACCTTCCGGTTATAAAAGGGGTCGGGGGGTCTAGTAAGGAGGAGGAACTGAGGGAAATCCTTATTAGCCGGGAAATTGTGTTGGGGAAATTGTTGGGATTGAAGGCCAATAAATCCCCAGGGCCTGATGGACTGCATCCCAGAGTACTTAAGGAGGTGGCCTTGGAAATAGTGGATGCGTTGACAGTCATTTTCCAACATTCCATTGACTCTGGATCAGTTCCTATGGAGTGGAGGGTAGCCAATGTAACCCCACTTTTTAAAAAAGGAGGGAGAGAGAAAACAGGGAATTATAGACCGGTCAGCCTGACCTCAGTAGTGGGTAAAATGATGGAATCAATTATTAAGGATGTCATAGCAGTGCATTTGGAAAGAGGTAATATGATAGGTCCAAGTCAGCATGGATTTGTGAAAGGGAAATCATGCTTGACAAATCTTCTGGAATTTTTTGAGGATGTTTCCAGTAGAGTGGATAAGGGAGAACCAGTTGATGTGGTATATTTGGACTTTCAGAAGGCTTTCGACAAGGTCCCACACAAGAGATTAATGTGCAAAGTTAAAGCACATGGGATTGGGGGTAGTGTACTGACATGGATTGAGAACTGGTTGTCAGACAGGAAGCAAAGAGTAGGAGTAAATGGGTACTTTTCAGAATGGCAGGCAGTGACTAGTGGGGTACCGCAAGGTTCTGTGCTGGGGCCCCAGCTGTTTACACTGTACATTAATGATTTAGATGAGGGGATTAAATGTAGTATCTCCAAATTTGCGGATGACACTAAGTTGGGTGGCAGTGTGAGCTGCGAGGAGGATGCTATGAGGCTGCAGAGCGACTTGGATAGGTTAGGTGAGTGGGCAAATGCATGGCAGATGAAGTATAATGTGGATAAATGTGAGGTTATCCACTTTGGTGGTAAAAACAGAGAGACAGACTATTATCTGAATGGTGACAGATTAGGAAAAGGGAAGGTGCAACGAGACCTGGGTGTCATGGTACATCAGTCATTGAAGGTTGGCATGCAGGTACAGCAGGAGGTTAAGAAAGCAAATGGCATGTTGGCCTTCATAGCAAGGGGATTTGAGTACAGGGGCAGGGAGGTGTTGCTACAGTTGTACAGGGCATTGGTGAGGCCACACCTGGAGTATTGTGTACAGTTTTGGTCTCCTAACCTGAGGAAGGACATTCTTGCTATTGAGGGAGTGCAGCGAAAGTTCACCAGACTGATTCCCGGGATGGCGGGACTGACCTATCAAGAAAGACTGGATCAACTGGGCTTGTATTCACTGGAGTTCAGAAGAATGAGAGGGGACCTCATAGAAACATTTAAAATTCTGATGGGTTCAGACAGGTTAGATGCAGGAAGAATGTTCCCAATGTTGGGGAAGTCCAGAACCAGAGGTCACAGTCTAAGGATAAGGGGTAAGCCATTTAGGACCGAGATGAGGAGAAACTTCTTCACCCAGAGAGTGGTGAACCTGTGGAATTCTCTACCACAGAAAGTTGTTGAGGCCAATTCACTAAATATATTCAAAAAGGAGTTAGATGAGCTCCTTACTACTCGGGGGATCAAGGGGTATGGTGAGAAAGCAGGAATGAGGTACTGAAGTTGAATGTTCAGCCATGAACTCATTGAATGGCGGTGCAGGCTAGAAGGGACGAATGGCCTCCTCCTGCACCTATTCTCTATGTTTCTATGTTTCTATGAACAGGAGGAGGCCATTCAGCCCCTCGAGCCTGTTACGTACGAACAGGAGGAGGCCATTCAGCCCCTCGAGCCTGTTACGTACAAACAGGAGGAGGCCATTCAGCCCCTCGAGGATGTTACACAGGAACAGGAGGAGACCCATTCAGCCCCTCGAAACTGCGACACAGGAACAGGGGGAGGCCATTGATCCCCTCGAGCCTGTTACACAGGAACAGGAGGAGGCCATTCAGCCCCTCGAGCCTGTTACACAGGAACAGCAGGAGGCCATTCAGCCCTTCGAGCCTGTTACACAGGAACAGGAGGAGGCCATTCAGCCCCTCGAGCCTGTTACATAGGAACAGGAGGAGGCCATTCAGCCCCTTGAGCCTGTTACAGAGGAACAGGAGGAGGCCATTCAGCCCCTTGAGCCTGTTACATAGGAACAGGAGGAGGCCATTCAGCACCTTGAGCCTGTTACATAGGAACAGGAGGAGGCCATTCAGCCCCTCGAGCCTGTTAGACAGGAACAGGAGGAGGCCATTCAGCCCCTCGAGGATGTTACACAGGAACAGGAGGAGGCCATTCAGCCCCTCGAGGATGTTACACAGGAACAGGAGGAGATCCATTCAGCCCCTCGAGCCTGCGACACAGGAACAGGGGGAGGCCATTGATCCCCTCGAGCCTGTTACACAGGAACAGGAGGAGGCCATTCAGCTCCTCGAGCCTGTTACAAAGGAACAGCAGGAGGCCATTCAGCCCCTCGAGCTTGTTACACAAGAACAGGAGGAGGCCCATTCAGCCCCTCGAGCCTGTTACACATGAACAGGAGGAGTCAAATCAGCCCCTCGAGCCTGTTACACAGGAACAGGAGGAGGCCATTCATCCCCTCGAGACTGTTATACAGAAGCAGCAGTCACTCGAGCCAGTTACATCGGAACAGGAGGCCATTCAGTCCCTCGGGCCTGTTACTTACGAACAGCAGGAGATCATTCAGCCCCTTGAGGCTGTTACATAGAAGCTGAAGGAAGCCATTCAGCCCCTCGAGCCTGTTGCACAGGAACAGGAGGAGGCCATTCAGCCCCTCGAGCCTGTTACACGGGAACAGGAGGCCATTTAGCCCCTCGAGCCCGTTACACAGGAACAGGAGGACGTCATTCAGCCCCTCGAGTCTGTTACACAGGAACAGGAGGTAGCCATTCAGCCCCTCGAGCCTGTTACACAGGAACAGGAGGAGGATATTCAGCCCCTCGAGCCTGTTACACAGGATCAGGAGAAGGCCATTCAGCTCCTCGAGCTTGTTACACAGCAACAGGAGGAGGCCATTCAGCCCTTCGAGCCAGTTACACAGGAACAGGAGGAGGCCATTCAGACTCGCGAGCCTGTTACACAGGAACAGGAGGAGGCCATTCAGCCCCTCGAGCCTGTTACACAGGAACAGGATGAAGCTATTCATCCCCTCGAGCCTGTGACACAGGAACAGGAGGAAGTTATTCAGCCCCTTAAGTTGTTACACAGGAACAGGAGGAGGCCATTCAGCCCCTCGAGCCTGTTACACAGGAACAGGAGGAGGCCATTCATCTCCTCGAGCCTCATACACAGGAACAGGAGAGGGCCATTTAGCCCCTCGAGCCTGTTACACGGGAACAGCAAGAGGCCATTCAGCCCTTCGAGCCTGTTACACAGGAACAGGAGGTGGCCATTCAGCCCCTCGAGCCTGTTACATGAGAACAGGAGGGGGCCATTCAGCCTCTCGGGCCTGTTACACAGCAACAGGAGGAGGTCATTCAGCCCCTCGAGATTGTTACATAGGAATAGGAGGAGGCCATTCAGCCTCTCGGGCCTGTTACACAGGAACAGGAGGAGGCCATTCAGCCTCTCGGGCCTTTTGCACTGGAACAGGAGGAGGACATTCAGCCCCTCGAGCCTGTTACATAGGAACAGGAGGAGGCCATTCAGCCACTCGAGCCTGTTACATAGGAACAGGAGGAGGCCATTCAGCCTCTCGGGCCTGTAACACAGCAACAGGAGTAGGCCATTCAGCCCTTCGAGCCTGTTACACAGTAAGAGGAGGAGGCCATTCAGAATCTTGAGCCTGTTACGTTGGAACAGGAGGAGGCCATTCAGCCCCTCGAGCTTGTCACATAGGAACAGGAGGAGGCCATTCAGCCACTCGAGCCTGTTACACAGGAACAGGAGGAGGCCATTCAGCCCTTCGAGCCTGTTACACAGGAACAGGAGGAGGCAATTCAGTCCCTCGAGCCTGTTACATAGGAACAGGAGGTGGCCATTCAGTCCCTCGGTCCTGTTACACAGGAACAGGAGGAGGCCATTCAGTCCCTCGGTCCTGTTACACAGGAACAGGAGGAGGCCATTCAGTCCCTCGGTCCTGTTACACAGGAACAGGAGGAGGCCATTCAGCCCCTCGAGCCTGTTAAATAGGAACAGGAGTCCATTTAGCCCCTCGGGCCTGTTACACAGTAAGAGGAGGAGGCCATTCAGAATCTTGAGCCTGTTACGTAGGAACAGGAGGAGGCCATTCAGCCCCTCGAGCCTGTTGCACAGGAACAGGAGGAGGCCATTCAGCCCCTCGAGCCTGTTACACAGGAACAGGAGGAGGCCATTCAGCCCCTCGGGCCTGTTACATAGGAACAGGAGGAGGCCATTCAGCCCCTCGAGCCTGTTACATAGGAACAGGAGGAGGCCATTCAGCCCCTCGAGCCTGTTACACAGGAACAGGAGGAGGCCATTCAGCCCCTCGAGCCTGTTACACAGGAACAGGAGGAGGCCCATTCAGCCCCTCGAGCCTGTTACACATGAACAGGAGGAGTCAAATCAGCCCCTCGAGCCTGTTACACAGGAACAGGAGGAGGCCATTCATCCCCTCGAGACTGTTACACAGAAGCAGCTGTCACTCGAGCCAGTTACATCGGAACAGGAGGCCATTCAGTCCCTCGGGCCTGTTACTTACGAACAGCAGGAGATCATTCAGCCCCTTGAGGCTGTTACATAGAAGCTGAAGGAAGCCATTCAGCCCCTCGAGCCTGTTGCACAGGAACAGGAGGAGGCCATTCAGCCCCTCGAGCCTGTTACACGGGAACAGGAGGCCATTTAGCCCCTCGAGCCCGTTACACAGGAACAGGAGGACGTCATTCAGCCCCTCGAGTCTGTTACACAGGAACAGGAGGTAGCCATTCAGCCCCTCGAGCCTGTTACACAGGAACAGGAGGAGGATATTCAGCCCCTCGAGCCTGTTACACAGGATCAGGAGAAGGCCATTCAGCTCCTCGAGCTTGTTACAAAGGAACAGGAGGAGGCCATTCAGCCCTTCGAGCCTGTTACACAGCAACAGGAGGAGGCCATTCAGCCCTTCGAGCCAGTTACACAGGAACAGGAGGAGGCCATTCAGACTCGCGAGCCTGTTACACAGGAACAGGAGGAGGCCATTCAGCCCCTCGAGCCTGTTACACAGGAACAGGATGAAGCTATTCATCCCCTCGAGCCTGTGACACAGGAACAGGAGGAAGTTATTCAGCCCCTTAAGTTGTTACACAGGAACAGGAGGAGGCCATTCATCTCCTCGAGCCTCATACACAGGAACAGGAGAGGGCCATTTAGCCCCTCGAGCCTGTTACACGGGAACAGGAAGAGGCCATTCAGCCCTTCGAGCCTGTTACACAGGAACAGGAGGTGGCCATTCAGCCCCTCGAGCCTGTTACATGAGAACAGGAGGGGGCCTTTCAGCCTCTAGGGCCTGTTACACAGCAACAGGAGGAGGTCATTCAGCCCCTCGAGACTGTTACATAGGAATAGGAGGAGGCCATTCAGCCTCTCGGGCCTGTTACACAGGAACAGGAGGAGGCCATTCAGCCTCTCGGGCCTTTTGCACTGGAACAGGAGGAGGCCATTCAGCCCCTCGAGCCTGTTAGACAGGAACAGGAGGAGGCCATTCAGCCACTCGAGCCTGTTACATAGGAACAGGAGGAGGCCATTCAGCCTCTCGGGCCTGTAACACAGCAACAGGAGCAGGCCATTCAGCCCTTCGAGCCTGTTACACAGTAAGAGGAGGAGGCCATTCAGAATCTTGAGCCTGTTACGTTGGAACAGGAGGAGGCCATTCAGCCCCTCGAGCTTGTCACATAGGAACAGGAGGAGGCCATTCAGCCACTCGAGCCTGTTACACAGGAACAGGAGGAGGCCATTCAGCCCTTCGAGCCTGTTACACAGGAACAGGAGGAGGCAATTCAGTCCCTCGAGCCTGTTACATAGGAACAGGAGGTGGCCATTCAGTCCCTCGGTCCTGTTACACAGGAACAGGAGGAGGCCATTCAGTCCCTCGGTCCTGTTACACAGGAACAGGAGGAGGCCATTCAGTCCCTCGGTCCTGTTACACAGGAACAGGAGGAGGCCATTCAGCCCCTCGAGCCTGTTAAATAGGAACAGGAGTCCATTTAGCCCCTCGGGCCTGTTACACAGTAAGAGGAGGAGGCCATTCAGAATCTTGAGCCTGTTACGTAGGAACAGGAGGAGGCCATTCAGCCCCTCGAGCCTGTTGCACAGGAACAGGAGGAGGCCATTCAGCCCCTCGAGCCTGTTACACAGGAACAGGAGGAGGCCATTCAGCCCCTCGGGCCTGTTACATAGGAACAGGAGGAGGCCATTCAGCCCCTCGAGCCTGTTACATAGGAACAGGAGGAGGCCATTCAGCCCCTCGAGCCTGTTACACAGGAACAGGAGGAGGCCATTCAGCCCCTCGAGCCTGTTACACAGGAACAGGAGGAGGCCCATTCAGCCCCTCGAGCCTGTTACACATGAACAGGAGGAGTCAAATCAGCCCCTCGAGCCTGTTACACAGGAACAGGAGGAGGCCATTCATCCCCTCGAGACTGTTATACAGAAGCAGTAGTCACTCGAGCCAGTTACATAGGAACAGGAGGCCATTCAGTCCCTCGGGCCTGTTACTTACGAACAGCAGGAGATCATTCAGCCCCTTGAGGCTGTTACATAGAAGCTGAAGGAAGCCATTCAGCCCCTCGAGCCTGTTGCACAGGAACAGGAGGAGGCCATTCAGCCCCTCGAGCCTGTTACACGGGAACAGGAGGCCATTTAGCCCCTCGAGCCCGTTACACAGGAACAGGAGGACGTCATTCAGCCCCTCGAGTCTGTTACACAGGAACAGGAGGTAGCCATTCAGCCCCTCGAGCCTGTTACACAGGAACAGGAGGAGGATATTCAGCCCCTCGAACCTGTTACACAGGAACAGGAGGAGGCCATTCAGCCCCTCGAGCCTGTAATACAGAAGCAGGAAGTGGCCATTGATCCCCTCGGGCCTGTTACACAGGAAAAAGAGGAGGCCATTCAGCCCCTCGAGCCTGTTATACAGAAGCAGGAGGAGGCCATCAGCCCCTTGAGCCTGTTACATAGGAACAGGAGGAGGCCATTCAGTCCCTCGAGTTTGTTACACAGGAACAGGAGGAGGCCATTCAGCCCCTCGAGTCTGTTACACAGGAACAGGAGGAGGCCATTCAGCCCCTTGAGCCTGTTACATAGGAACAGGAGGAGGCCATTCAGTCCCTCGAGTTTGTTACACAGGAACAGGAGGAGGCCATTCAGCCCCTTGAGCCTGTTACATAGGAACAGGAGGAGGTCTTTCAGGCCCTTGAGCCTGTTACATAGGAACAGGAGGAGGCCATTCAGCCCCTTGAGCCTGTTACATAGGAACAGGAGGAGGCCATTCAGCCCCTTGAGCCTGTTACATAGGAACAGGAGGAGGCCATTCAGCCCCTTGAGTCTGTCACATAGGGACAGGAGGAGGCCATTCAGCCCCTCGAGTCTGTTACGTAGGAACAGCAGGAGGCCATTCAGTCTCTCGAGCCTGTTACATAGGAATAGGAGGAGGCCATTCAGCCCCTTGAGCCTGTTACATAGGAACAGGAGGAGGCCATTCAGCCCCTCGAGCCTGTTAGACAGGAACAGGAGAGGCCATTCAACCCCTCGAGGATGTTACACAGGAACAGGAGGAGGCCATTCAGCCCCTCGAGCCTGTTAGACAGGAACAGGAGGAGGCCATTCAGCCCCTTGAGCCTGTTACATAGGAACAGAAGGAGGACATTCAGCCCCTCGAGCCTGTTACATAGGAACAGGAGGAGGCCATTCAGCCCCTCGAGCCTGTTACATAGGAACAGCAGGAGGCCATTCAGTCTCTCGAGCCTGTTACAGAGGAACAGGAGGAGGCCATTCAGCCCCTCGAGCCTGTTACACAGGAAAAGCAGGAGGCCATTCAGCCCCTCGAGCCTGTTACACAGGAACAGGAGGAGGCCATTGATCCTCTCGAGTCAGATACACAGGAACAGGAGGAGGCCATTCAGCCCCTCGAGTCTGTTACACAGGAACAGCAGGAGGCCATTCAGACTCTCGGGCCTGTTACACAGGAACAGGAGGAAGCCATTCAGCCCCTCGAGCCTGTTACACAGGAACAGCAGGAGGCCATTCAGCCCCTCGAGCCTGTTACATCGGGACAGGAGGAGGCCATTCAATCCCTCGAGCCTGTTACACAGGAACAGGAGGAGGACATTCAGCCCCTCGAGCCTGTTACATCGGGACAGGAGGAGGCCATTCAATCCCTCGAGCCTGTTACACAGGAACAGGAGGAGGACATTCAGCCTCTCGAGCCTGTTACATCGGAACAGCAGGAGGCCATTCAGCCCCTCGAGCTTGTTACATAAGAACTGGAGGAGGCCATTGATCCCCTCGAGACTGTTATACAGGAACAGGAGGACATTCAGTCCCTCGGGCTTGTTACATAGGAACAGGAGGAGGCCATTCAGCCCCTCGAGCCTGTTACATAGGAACAGGAGGAGGCCATTCAGCCCCTCGAGCCTGTTACACAGGAACAGGAGGAGGCCATTCAGCCCCTCGAGCCTGTTACACAGGAACAGGAGGAGACCCATTCAGCCCCTCGAGCCTGTTACACAGGAACAGGAGGAGGCCATTCAGCCCCTCGAGCCTGTAATACAGAAGCAGGAAGTGGCCATTGATCCCCTCGAGCCTGTTACACAGGAAAAAGAGGAGGCCATTCAGCCCCTCGAGCCTGTTATACTAAAGCAGGAGGAGGCCATCAGCCCCTTGAGCCTGTTACATAGGAACAGGAGGAGGCCATTCAGTCCCTCGAGTTTGTTACACAGGAACAGGAGGAGGCCATTCAGCCCCTCGAGTCTGTTACACAGGAACAGGAGGAGGCCATTCAGCCCCTTGAGCCTGTTACATAGGAACAGGAGGAGGCCATTCAGTCCCTCGAGTTTGTTACACAGGAACAGGAGGAGGCCATTCAGCCCCTTGAGCCTGTTACATAGGAACAGGAGGAGGTCTTTCAGGCCCTTGAGCCTGTTACATAGGAACAGGAGGAGGCCATTCAGCCCCTTGAGCCTGTTACATAGGAACAGGAGGAGGCCATTCAGCCCCTTGAGCCTGTTACATAGGAACAGGAGGAGGCCATTCAGCCCCTTGAGTCTGTCACATAGGGACAGGAGGAGGCCATTCAGCCCCTCGAGTCTGTTACGTAGGAACAGCAGGAGGCCATTCAGTCTCTCGAGCCTGTTACATAGGAATAGGAGGAGGCCATTCAGCCCCTTGAGCCTGTTACATAGGAACAGGAGAAGGCCATTCAGCCCCTCGAGCCTGTTAGACAGGAACAGGAGAGGCCATTCAACCCCTCGAGGATGTTACACAGGAACAGGAGGAGGCCATTCAGCCCCTCGTGCCTGTTAGACAGGAACAGGAGGAGGCCATTCAGCCCCTTGAGCCTGTTACATAGGAACAGAAGGAGGACATTCAGCCCCTCGAGCCTGTTACATAGGAACAGGAGGAGGCCATTCAGCCCCTCGAGCCTGTTACATAGGAACAGCAGGAGGCCATTCAGTCTCTCGAGCCTGTTACAGAGGAACAGGAGGAGGCCATTCAGCCCCTCGAGCCTGTTACACAGGAAAAGCAGGAGGCCATTCAGCCCCTCGAGCCTGTTACACAGGAACAGGAGGAGGCCATTGATCCTCTCGAGTCAGATACACAGGAACAGGAGGAGGCCATTCAGCCCCTCGAGTCTGTTACACAGGAACAGCAGGAGGCCATTCAGACTCTCGGGCCTGTTACACAGGAACAGGAGGAAGCCATTCAGCCCCTTGAGTCTGTCACATAGGGACAGGAGGAGGCCATTCAGCCCCTCGAGTCTGTTACGTAGGAACAGCAGGAGGCCATTCAGTCTCTCGAGCCTGTTACATAGGAATAGGAGGAGGCCATTCAGCCCCTTGAGCCTGTTACATAGGAACAGGAGGAGGCCATTCAGCCCCTCGAGCCTGTTAGACAGGAACAGGAGAGGCCATTCAACCCCTCGAGGATGTTACACAGGAACAGGAGGAAGCCATTCAGCCCCTCGAGCCTGTTAGACAGGAACAGGAGGAGGCCATTCAGCCCCTTGAGCCTGTTACATAGGAACAGAAGGAGGACATTCAGCCCCTCGAGCCTGTTACATAGGAACAGGAGGAGGCCATTCAGCCCCTCGAGCCTGTTACATAGGAACAGCAGGAGGCCATTCAGTCTCTCGAGCCTGTTACAGAGGAACAGGAGGAGGCCATTCAGCCCCTCGAGCCTGTTACACAGGAAAAGCAGGAGGCCATTCAGCCCCTCGAGCCTGTTACACAGGAACAGGAGGAGGCCATTGATCCTCTCGAGTCAGATACACAGGAACAGGAGGAGGCCATTCAGCCCCTCGAGTCTGTTACACAGGAACAGCAGGAGGCCATTCAGACTCTCGGGCCTGTTACACAGGAACAGGAGGAAGCCATTCAGCCCCTCGAGCCTGTTACACAGGAACAGCAGGAGGCCATTCAGCCCCTCGAGCCTGTTACATCGGGACAGGAGGAGGCCATTCAATCCCTCGAGCCTGTTACACAGGAACAGGAGGAGGACATTCAGCCTCTCGAGCCTGTTATATCGGAACAGCAGGAGGCCATTCAGCCCCTCGAGCTTGTTACATAAGAACTGGAGGAGGCCATTGATCCCCTCGAGACTGTTATACAGGAACAGGAGGACATTCAGTCCCTCGGGCTTGTTACATAGGAACAGGAGGAGGCCATTCAGCCCCTCGAGCCTGTTACATAGGAACAGGAGGAGGCCATTCAGCCCCTCGAGCCTGTTACACAGGAACAGGAGGAGGCCATTCAGCCCCTCGAGCCTGTTACACAGGAACAGGAGGAGACCCATTCAGCCCCTCGAGCCTGTTACACAGGAACAGGAGGAGGCCATTCAGCCCCTCGAGCCTGTAAAACAGAAGCAGGAAGTGGCCATTGATCCCCTCGGGCCTGTTACACAGGAAAAAGAGGAGGCCATTCAGCCCCTCGAGCCTGTTACACAGGAACAGGAGGAGGCCATTCAGCCCCTCGAGCCTGTTAGACAGGAACAGGAGGAGGCCATTCAGCCCCTTGAGCCTGTTACATAGGAACAGAAGGAGGACATTCAGCCCCTCGAGCCTGTTACATAGGAACAGGAGGAGGCCATTCAGCCCCTCGAGCCTGTTACATAGGAACAGCAGGAGGCCATTCAGTCTCTCGAGCCTGTTACAGAGGAACAGGAGGAGGCCATTCAGCCCCTCGAGCCTGTTACACAGGAAAAGCAGGAGGCCATTCAGCCCCTCGAGCCTGTTACACAGGAATAGGAGGAGGCCATTGATCCTCTCGAGTCAGATACACAGGAACAGGAGGAGGCCATTCAGCCCCTCGAGTCTGTTACACAGGAACAGCAGGAGGCCATTCAGACTCTCGGGCCTGTTACACAGGAACAGGAGGAAGCCATTCAGCCCCTCGAGCCTGTTACACAGGAACAGCAGGAGGCCATTCAGCCCCTCGAGCCTGTTACATCGGGACAGGAGGAGGCCATTCAATCCCTCGAGCCTGTTACACAGGAACAGGAGGAGGACATTCAGCCCCTCGAGCCTGTTACATCGGGACAGGAGGAGGCCATTCAATCCCTCGAGCCTGTTACACAGGAACATGAGGAGGACATTCAGCCTCTCGAGCCTGTTACATCGGAACAGCAGGAGGCCATTCAGCCCCTCGAGCTTGTTCCATAAGAACTGGAGGAGGCCTTTGATCCCCTCGAGACTGTTATACAGGAACAGGAGGACATTCAGTCCCTCGGGCATGTTACTTACGAACAGCAGGAGATCATTCAGCCCCTTGAGCCTGTCACATAGGGACAGGAGGAGGCCATTCAGCCCCTCGAGTCTGTTAGACAGGAACAGCAGGAGGCCATTCAGTCTCTCGAGCCTGTTACATAGGAATAGGAGGAGGCCATTCAGTCCCTTGAGCCTGTTACATAGGAACAGGAGGAGGCCATTCTGCCCCTCGAGCCTGTTAGACAGGAACAGGAGGAAGCCATTCACCCCCTCGAGGATGTTACACTAGAACAGGAAGAGGCCATTCAGCCCCTCGAGCCTGTTAGACAGGAACAGGAGGAGGCCATTCAGCCCCTTGAGCCTGTTACATAGGAACAGGAGGAGGCCATTCAGCCCCTCGAGCCTGTTACATAGGAAAAGGAGGAGGCCATTCAGCCCCTCGAGCCTGTTACATAGGAACAGCAGGAGGCCATTCAGTCTCTCGAGCCTGTTACATAGGAACATGAGGAGGCCATTCAGCCCCTCGAGCCTGTTACATAGGAACAGCAGGAGGCCATTCAGTCCCTTGAGCTTGTTAGTTAGGGATAGGAGGAGGCCATTCAGCCCCTCGGGCCTGTTACACAAGAAAAGGAGGAGGACATTCAGCCGCTCGAGCCTGTTACAGAGGAACAGGATGAGCCCATTCAGCACCTCGAGCCTGTTACACAGGAACAATAGGAGGCCATTCAGCCCCTCGAGCCTTTTACATAGGAACAGGAGGAGGCCATTCAGCCCCTCGAGTCTGTTACATAGGAACAGGAGGAGGCCATTCAGCCCCTCGAGCCTGTTACATAGGAACAGGAGGAGGCCATTCAGCCTCTCGAGTCTGTTACATAGGAACAGGTGGCTGCAATTCAGCCCCTCAATCCTGTTACATAGGAACAGGAGGAGGCCAATCAGCCCCTCGAGCCTGTTACATAGGAACAGGAGGAGGCCATTCAGCCCCTCGAGCCTGTTACACAGGAACAGGAGGAGGCCATTCAGCCCCTCGAGCCTGTTACACAGGAACAGGAGGAGGCCATTCAGCCCCTTGAGTATGTCACATAGGGACAGGAGGAGGCCATTCAGCCCCTCGAGCCTGTTACACAGGAACAGGAGGAGGCCATTCAGCCCCTCGAGCCTGTAATACAGAAGCAGGAAGTGGCCATTGATCCCCTCGGGCCTGTTACACAGGAAAAAGAGGAGGCCATTCAGCCCCTCGAGCCTGTTATACAGAAGCAGGAGGAGGCCATCAGCCCCTTGAGCCTGTTACATAGGAACAGGAGGAGGCCATTCAGTCCCTCGAGTTTGTTACACAGGAACAGGAGGAGGCCATTCAGCCCCTCGTGTCTGTTACACAGGAACAGGAGGAGGCCATTCAGCCCCTTGAGCCTGTTACATAGGAACAGGAGGAGGCCATTCAGTCCCTCGAGTTTGTTACACAGGAACAGGAGGAGGCCATTCAGCCCCTTGAGCCTGTTACATAGGAACAGGAGGAGGCCATTCAGCCCCTTGAGCCTGTTACATAGGAACAGGAGGAGGCCATTCAGCCCCTTGAGTCTGTCACATAGGGACAGGAGGAGGCCATTCAGCCCCTCGAGTCTGTTACGTAGGAACAGCAGGAGGCCATTCAGTCTCTCGAGCCTGTTACATAGGAATAGGAGGAGGCCATTCAGCCCCTTGAGCCTGTTACATAGGAACAGGAGGAGGCCATTCAGCCCCTCGAGCCTGTTAGACAGGAACAGGAGAGGCCATTCAACCCCTCAAGGATGTTACACAGGAACAGGAGGAGGCCATTCAGCCCCTCGAGCCTGTTAGACAGGAACAGGAGGTGGCCATTCAGCCCCTTGAGCCTGTTACATAGGAACAGAAGGAGGACATTCAGCCCCTCGAGCCTGTTACATAGGAACAGGAGGAGGCCATTCAGCCCCTCGAGCCTGTTACATAGGAACAGCAGGAGGCCATTCAGTCTCTCGAGCCTGTTACAGAGGAACAGGAGGAGGCCATTCAGCCCCTCGAGCCTGTTACACAGGAAAAGCAGGAGGCCATTCAGCCCCTCGAGCCTGTTACACAGGAACAGGAGGAGGCCATTGATCCTCTCGAGTCAGATACACAGGAACAGGAGGAGGCCATTCAGCCCCTCGAGTCTGTTACACAGGAACAGCAGGAGGCCATTCAGACTCTCGGGCCTGTTACACAGGAACAGGAGGAAGCCATTCAGCCCCTTGAGCCTGTTACATAGGAACAGGAGGAGGCCATTCAGCCCCTCGAGCCTGTAATACAGAAGCAGGAAGTGGCCATTGATCCCCTCGGGCCTGTTACACAGGAAAAAGAGGAGGCCATTCAGCCCCTCGAGCCTGTTATACAGAAGCAGGAGGAGGCCATCAGCCCCTTGAGCCTGTTACATAGGAACAGGAGGAGGCCATTCAGTCCCTCGAGTTTGTTACACAGGAACAGGAGGAGGCCATTCAGCCCCTCGAGTCTGTTACACAGGAACAGGAGGAGGCCATTCAGCCCCTTGAGCCTGTTACATAGGAACAGGAGGAGGCCATTCAGTCCCTCGAGTTTGTTACACAGGAACAGGAGGAGGCCATTCAGCCCCTTGAGCCTGTTACACAGGAACAGGAGGAAGCCATTCAGCCCCTTGAGCCTGTTACATAGGAACAGGAGGAGGCCATTCAGCCCCTCGAGCCTGTTAGACAGGAACAGGAGAGGCCATTCAACCCCTCGAGGATGTTACACAGGAACAGGAGGAAGCCATTCAGCCCCTCGAGCCTGTTAGACAGGAACAGGAGGAGGCCGTTCAGCCCCTTGAGCCTGTTACATAGGAACAGAAGGAGGACATTCAGCCCCTCGAGCCTGTTACATAGGAACAGGAGGAGGCCATTCAGCCCCTCGAGCCTGTTACATAGGAACAGGAGGAGCCCATTCAGTCCCTCGAGTCTGTTACACAGGAACAGCAGCAGGCCATTCAGCCCCTCGGTCCTGTTACACAGGAAAAGCAGGAGGCCATTCAGCCCCTCGAGCCTGTTACACAGGAACAGGAGGAGGCCATTGATCCTCTCGAGTCAGATACACAGGAACAGGAGGAGGCCATTCAGCCCCTCGAGTCTGTTGCACAGGAACAGCAGGAGGCCATTCAGACTCTCGGGCATGTTACACAGGAACAGGAGGAGGCCATTCACCCCTCGAGCCTGTTACACAGGAACAGCAGGAGGCCATTCAGCCCCTCGGGCCTGTTACACAGGAACAGGAGGAGGCCATTCAGCCCTTCGAGCCTGTTACACAGCAACAGGAGGAGGCCATTGATCCCCTCGAGCCTGTTACACAGCAACAGGAGGAGGCCATTCAGTCCCTCGAGCCTGTTACATAGGAACAGGAGGAGGCCATTCAGCCCCTCGAGCCTGTTACACAGGAACAGGAGGAGGCCATTCAGCCCCTCGAGCCTGTTACATAGGAACAGGAGGAGATCATTCAGCCCCTCGAGCCTGTTGCATAGGAACAGGAGGAGGCCATTCAGCCCCGTGAGATTGTTACACAGGAACAGCAGGAGGCCATTCAGCCCCTCGGGCCTGTTACACAGGAACAGGAGGAGGCCATTCAGCCCTTCGAGCCTGTTACACAGCAACAGGAGGAGGCCATTGATCCCCTCGAGCCTGTTGCACAGCAACAGGAGGAGGCCATTCAGCCCCTCGAGCCTGTTACATAGGAACAGGAGGAGGCCATTCAGCCCCTCGAGCCTGTTACACAGGAACAGGAGGAGGCCATTCAGCCCCTCGAGCCTGTTACATAGGAACAGATGGAGGTCATTCAGCCCCTCGAGCCTGTTACATAGGAACAGGAGGAGGCCATTCAGCGCCTCGAGCATGTTACATAGGAACAGGAGGAGGCCATTCAGCCCCTCGAGGCTGTTACACAGGAACAGGAGGAGGCCATTCAGCCCCTTGAGTTTGTTACACAGGAACAGGAGGAGGCCATTCTGCCCCTTGAGCCTGTTACATAGGAACAGGAGGAGGCCATTCAGCCCCTTGAGCCTGTTACACAGGAACAGGAGGAGGCTATTCGGCCCCTTGAGCCTGTTACATAGGAACAGGAAGAGGCCATTCAGCAGCTCGGGCCTGTTACATAGGAACAGGAGGAGGCCATTCAGCCCCTTGAGTTTGTTACACAGGAACAGGAGGAGGCCATTCAGCCCCTCGAGCCTGTTACACAGGAACAGGAGGAGCACATTCAGCCCCTCGAGCCTGTTATATAGGAACAGGAGGAGGCCATTCAGCCCCTTGAGTTTGTTACACAGGAACAGGAGGAGGCCATTCAGCCCCTCGAACCTGTTACACAGGAACAGGAGGAGGACATTCAGCCCCTCGAGCATGTTACACAGGAACAGGAGGAGGACATTCAGCCCCTCGAGCCTGTTACATCGGAACAGCAGGAGGCCATTCAGCCCCTCGAGCTTGTTACATAAAAACAGGAGGAGGCCATTGATCCCCTCGAGACTGTTATACAGGAACAGGAGGACATTCAGTCCCTCGGGCTTGTTACTTACGAACAGCAGGAGATCATTCAGCCCCTCGAGCCTGTTAGACAGGATCAGGAGGAGGCCATTCACCCCCTCGAGGATGTTACACTGGAACAGGAAGAGGCCATTCAGCCCCTCGAGCCTGTTAGACAGGAACAGGAGGAGGCCATTCAGCCCCTTGAGCCTGTTACATAGGAACAGGAGGAGGCCATTCAGCCCCTCGAGCCTGTTACATAGGAACAGGAGGAGGCCATTCAGCCTCTCGAGCCTGTTACATAGGAACAGCAGGAGGCCATTCAGTCTCTCGAGCCTGTTACATAGCAACAGGAGGAGGCCATTCAGCGCCTCAAGCCTGTTACATAGGAACAGCAGGAGGCCATTCAATCCCTTGAGCTTGTTAGTTAGGGATAGGAGGAGGCCATTCAGCCCCTCGGGCCTGTTACACAAGAACAGGAGGAGGACATTCAGCCCCTCGAGCCTGTTACATAGGAACAGGATGAGCCCATTCAGCCCCTCGAGCATGTTACACAGGAACAATAGGAGGCCATTCAGCCCCTCGAGCCTTTTACATAGGAACAGGAGGAGGCCATTAAGCCCCTCGAGTCTGTTACATAGGAACAGGAGGAGGCCATTCAGCCCCTCGAGCCTGTTACATAGGAACAGGAGGAGGCCATTCAGCCCCTCGAGTCTGTTACATAGGAACAGGTGGCTGCAATTTAGCCCCTCAAGCCTGTTACATAGGAACAGGAGGAGGCCAATCAGCCCCTCGAGCCTGTTACATAGGAACAGGAGGAGGCCATTCAGCCCCTCGAGCCTGTTACACAGGAACAGGAGGAGGCCATTCAGCTCCTCGAGTCTGTTACACAGGAACAGCAGCAGGCCATTCAGCCCCTCGAGCCTGTTACACAGGAACAGGAGGAGGCCATTCAGCCCCTCGAGCCTGTTACGTAGGAACAGGAGGAGGCCATTCAGCCCCTCGAGCCTGTTACACAGGAACAGGAGGAGGCCATTCAGCCCCTCGAGCCTGTTACACAGGAACAGCAGGAGGCCATTCAGCCTCTCGAGTCTATTACGCAGGAACAGGAGGAGGCCATTCAGCCACTCGAGCCTGTTACATAGGAACAGCAGGAGGCCATTCAGACTCTCGAGCCTGTTACGCAGGAACAGGAGGAGGCCATTCAGCCCCTCGAGCCAGTTACACAGGAACAGGAGGCCATTCAGCCCCTCGAGTCTGTTACACAGGAACAGGAGGAGGCCATTCAGCCCCTCGAGCCTGTTACATAGGAACAGCAGGAGGCCATTCAGACTCTCGGGCCTGTTACACAGGAACAGGAGGAGGCCATTCAGCCCTCGAGCCTGTTCGTTAGGGATAGGAGGAGGCCATTCCCCCCCCCGAGGATGTTACACAGGAACAGGAGGAGGCCATTCAGCCCCTTGAGCCTGTTATATAGGAACAGGAGGAGGCCATTCAGCCCCTCGAGCCTGTTACACAGGAACAGGAGGAGGCCATTCAGCCCCTCGAGGATGTTACACAGGAACAGCAGGAGGCCATTCAGCCCCTCGAGCCTGTTAGACAGGAACACGAGGAGGCCACTCAGCCGCTTGAGCCTGTTACACAGGAACAGGAGGAGGCCATTCAGCCCCTCGAGCCTGTTGCATAGGAACAGGAGGATGCCATTCAGCCCCTCGAGCCTGTAACATAGGAACAGCAGGAGGCCATTCAGTCCCTTGAGCTTGTTAGTTAGGGATAGGAGGAGGCCATTCAGCCCCTCGGGCCTGTTACACAGGAACAGGAGGAGGATATTCAGCCCCTCGAGCCTGTTACAGAGGAACAGGATGAGCCCATTCTGCCCCTCGAGCCTGGTACACAGGAACAATAGGAGGCCATTCAGCCCCTCGAGCCTTTTACATAGGAACAGGAGGAAGCCATTCAGCCCCTCGAGTCTGTTACATAGGAACAGGAGGAGGCCATTCAGCCCCTCGAGCCTGTTACATAGGAACAGGAGGAGGTCATTCAGCCCCTCGAGCCTGTTACATAGGAACAGGAGGAGGCCATTCAGCCCCTCGAGCCTGTTACATAGG
Source organism: Pristiophorus japonicus (assembly GCF_044704955.1). Classification (NCBI taxonomy): domain Eukaryota; kingdom Metazoa; phylum Chordata; class Chondrichthyes; family Pristiophoridae; genus Pristiophorus; species Pristiophorus japonicus. The sequence goes on along the minus strand of NW_027254351.1, from coordinate 350,725 downwards.
AACAGGAGGAGCCCATTCTGTCCCTCGAGCCTGTTACACAGGAACAGCAGGAGGCCATTCAGCCCCTCGAGCCTGTTACACAGGAACAGGAGGAGGCTATTCAGACTCTCGGGCCTGTTACACAGGAACAGCAGGAGGCCATTCAGCCCCTTGAGCCTGTTACATAGGAACAGGAGGAGGCCATTCAGTCCCTCGAGTTTGTTACACAGGAACAGGAGGAGGCCATTCAGCCCCTTGAGCCTGTTACATAGGAACAGGAGGAGGTCTTTCAGGCCCTTGAGCCTGTTACAGAGGAACAGGAGGAGGCCATTCAGCCCCTTGAGCCTGTTACATAGGAACAGGAGGAGGCCATTCAGCCCCTTGAGCCTGTTACATAGGAACAGGAGGAGGCCATTCAGCCCCTTGAGTCTGTCACAAAGGGACAGGAGGAGGCCATTCAGCCCCTCGAGTCTGTTACGTAGGAACAGCAGGAGGCCATTCAGTCTCTCGAGCCTGTTACATAGGAATAGGAGGAGGCCATTCAGCCCCTTGAGCCTGTAACATAGGAACAGCAGGAGGCCATTCAGTCCCTTGAGCTTGTTAGTTAGGGATAGGAGGAGGCCATTCAGCCCCTCGGGCCTGTTACACAGGAACAGGAGGAGGATATTCAGCCCCTCGAGCCTGTTACAGAGGAACAGGATGAGCCCATTCTGCCCCTCGAGCCTGTTACACAGGAACAATAGGAGGCCATTCAGCCCCTCGAGCCTTTTACATAGGAACAGGAAGAGGCCATTCAGCCCCTCGAGTCTGTTACACAGGAACAGGAGGACGTCATTCAGCCCCTCGAGCCTGTTACACAGGAACAGGAGGAGGCCATTCAGCCCCTCGAGCCTGTTACATAGGAACAGGAGGAGGCCATTCAGCCCCTCGGGCCTGTTACACAGGAACAGGAGGAGGTCTTTCAGGCCCTTGAGCCTGTTACATAGGAACAGGAGGAGGCCATTCAGCCCCTTGAGCCTGTTACATAGGAACAGGAGGAGGCCATTCAGCCCCTTGAGCCTGTTACATAGGAACAGGAGGAGGCCATTCAGCCCCTTGAGTCTGTCACAAAAGGACAGGAGGAGGCCATTCAGCCCCTCGAGTCTGTTACGTAGGAACAGCAGGAGGCCATTCAGTCTCTCAAGCCTGTTACATAGGAATAGGAGGAGGCCATTCAGCCCCTTGAGCCTGTTACATAGGAACAGGAGGAGGCCATTCAGCCCCTCAAGCCTGTTAGACAGGAACAGGAGAGGCCATTCAACCCCTCGAGGATGTTACACAGGAACAGGAGGAGGCCATTCAGCCCCTCGAGCCTGTTAGACAGGAACAGGAGGAGGCCTTTCAGCCCCTTGAGCCTGTTACATAGGAACACGAGGAGGCCATTCAGCCCCTCGAGCCTGTTACATAGGAACAGGAGGAGGCCATTCAGCCCCTCGAGCCTGTTACATAGGAACAGCAGGAGGCCATTCAGTCTCTCGAGCCTGTTACAGAGGAACAGGAGGAGGCCATTCAGCCCCTCGAGCCTGTTACATAGGAACAGGAGGAGGCCATTCAGCCCCTCGAGTCTATTACATAGGAACAGGAGGAGGACATTCAGCCCCTCGAGCATGTTACATAGGAACAGGAGGAGCCCATTCAGTCCCTCGAGTCTGTTACACAGGAACAGCAGCAGGCCATTCAGCCCCTCGGTCCTGTTACACAGGAAAAGCAGGAGGCCATTCAGCCCCTCGAGCCTGTTACACAGGAACAGGAGGAGGCCATTCAGCCCCTCGGGCCTGTTACACAGGAACAGGAGGAGGCCATTGATCCCCTCGAGCCTGTTACACAGACTGATTCCCGGGATGGCGGGACTGACCTATCAAGAAAGACTGGATCAACTGGGCTTGTGTTCACTGAAGTTCAGAAGAATGAGAGGGGACCTCATAGAAACATATAAAATTCTGACGGGGTTAGACAGGTTAGATGCAGGAAGAATGTTCCCAATGTTGGAGAAGTCCAGAACCAGGGGTCACAGTCTAAGGATATGGGGTAAGCCATTTAGGACCGAGATGCGGAGGAACTTCTTCACCCAGAGAGTGGTGAACCTGTGGAATTCTCTACCACAGAAAGTTGTTGAGGCCAATTCACTAAATATATTCAAAAAGGAGTTAGATGAGGTCCTTACTGCGAGGGGATCAAGGGGTATGGCGAGAAAGCAGGAATGGGGTACTAAAGTTGAATGTTCAGCCATGAACTCATTGAATGGCGGTGCAGGCTAGAAGGGCCGAATGGCCTACTCCTGCACCTATTTTCTATGTTTCTATGTTTCTATGAACAGGAGGAGGCCATTCAGCCCCTCGAGCCTGTTACTCAGGAACAGGAGGAGGCCATTCAGACTCTCGGGCCTGTTACACAGGAACAGGAGGAGGCCATTCAGCCCCTCGAGCCTGTTACACAGGAACAGCAGGAGGCCATTCAGACTCTCGGGCCTGTTACACAGGAACAGGAGGAGGCCATTCAGCCCTTCGAGCCTGTTACACAGGAACAGCAGGAGGCCATTCAGCCCCTCGGGCTTGTTACACAGGAACAGGAGGAGGCCATTCAGCCCTTCGAGCCTGTTACATAGCAACAGGAGGAGGCCATTGATCCCCTCGAGCCTGTTACACAGCAACAGGAGGAGGCCATTCAGCCCCCCGAGCCTGTTACATAGGAACAGGAGGAGGCCATTCAGGCCCTCGAGCCTGTTACACAGGAACAGGAGGAGGCCATTCAGCCCCTCGAGCCTGTTACATAGGAACAGGAGGAGGTCATTCAGCCCCTCGAGCCTGTTACATAGGAACAGGAGGAGGCCATTCAGCCCCTCGAGCATGTTACATAGGAACAGGAGGAGGCCATTCAGCCCCTCGAGGCTGTTACACAGGAACAGGAGGAGGCCATTCAGCCCCTTGAGCTTGTTACACAGGAACAGGAGGATGCCATTCTGCCCCTTGAGCCTGTTACATAGGAACAGGAGGAGGCCATTCAGCCCCTTGAGCCTGTTACACAGGAACAGGAGGAGGCCATTCAGCACCTTGAGATTGTTGCACAGGAACAGAAGGAGGCTATTCAGCCCTTTGAGCCTGTTACATAGGAACAGGAAGAGGCCATTCAGCACCTCGGGCCTGTTACATCGGGTCAGGAGGAGGCCATTCAATCCCTCGAGCCTGTTACACAGGAACAGGAGGAGGCCATTCAATCCCTCGAGCCTGTTACATCGGGTCAGGAGGAGGCCATTCAATCCCTCGAGCCTGTTACATAGGAACAGGAGGAGGCCATTCAGCCCCTCGAGCCTGTTACATCGGGTCAGGAGGAGGCCATTCAATCCCTCGAGCCTGTTACACAGGAACAGGAGGAGGACATTCAGCCCCTCGAGCCTGTTACATCGGAACAGCAGGAGGCCATTCAGCCCCTCGAGCTTGTTACACAAGAACAGTAGGAGGCCCATTCAGCCCCTCGAGCCTGTTACACAGGAACAGGAGGAGGCCATTAAGCCCCTCGAGCCTGTTACACAGGAACAGGAGGAGGCCATTCATCCCCTCGAGACTGTTATACAGAAGCAGCAGTCACTCGAGCCTGTTCCATAGGAACAGGAGGACATTCAGTCCCTCGGGCTTGTTACTTACGAACAGCAGGAGATCATTCAGCCCCTTGAGCCTGTTACATCGGAACAGGAGGAGGCCATTCAGCACCTCGAACCTATTACACAGGAACAGGAGGAGGCCATTCAGCCCCTCGAGCCTGTTAGACAGGAACAGGAGGAGGCCATTCAGCCCCTCGAGTCTGTTAGACAGGAACAGGAGGAGACCGTTCAGCCCCTCGAGTCTGTTACACAGGAACAGGAGGAGGCCATTCAGCCCCTTGAGCCTGTTATATAGGAACAGGAGGAGGCCACTCAGTCCCTCGAGTTTGTTACACAGGAACAGGAGGAGGCCATTCAGCCCCTTGAGCCTGTTACATAGGAACAGGAGGAGGCCATTCAGCCCCTTGAGGTGTTGCATAGGAACAGGAGGAGGCCATTCAGCCCCTTGAGTCTGTCACATAGGGACAGGAGGAGGCCATTCAGCCCCTTGAGTCTGTTACGTAGGAACAGCAGGAGGCCATTCAGTCTCTCGAGCCTGTTACATAGGAACAGGAGGAGGCCATTCAGCCCCTTGAGCCTGTTACATAGGAACAGGAGGAGGCCATTCAGCCCCTCGAGCCTGTTAGACAGGAACAGGAGGAGGCCATTCATCCCCTCGAGGATGTTACACTGGAACAGGAGGAGGCCATTCATCCTCTCGAGGCTGTTAGACAGGAACAGGAGGAGGCCATTCAGCCCCTTGAGCCTGTTACATAGGAACAGGAGGAGGCCATTCAGCCCCTCGAGCCTGTAACATAGGAACAGGAGGAGGCCATTCAGCCCCTCGAGCCTGTTACATAGGAAGAGCAGGAGGCCATTCAGTCTCTCGAGCCTGTTACATAGGAACAGGAGGAGGCCATTCAGCCCCTCGAGCCTGTTACATAGGAACAGCAGGAGGCCATTCAGTCCCTTGATCTTGTTAGTTAGGGATAGGAGGAGGCCATTCAGCCCCTCGGGACTGTTACACAGGAACAGGAGGAGGCCATTCAGCCCCTCGAGCCTGTTGCATAGGAACAGGAGGATGCCATTCAGCCCCTCGAGCCTGTAACATAGGAACAGCAGGAGGCCATTCAGTCCCTTGAGCTTGTTAGTTAGGGATAGGAGGAGGCCATTCAGCCCCTCGGGCCTGTTACACAGGAACAGGAGGAGGATATTCAGCCCCTCGAGCCTGTTACAGAGGAACAGGATGAGCCCATTCTGCCCCTCGAGCCTGTTACACAGGAACAATAGGAGGCCATTCAGCCCCTCGAGCCTTTTACATAGGAACAGGAGGAGGCCATTCAGCCCCTCGAGTCTGTTACATAGGAACAGGAGGAGGCCATTCAGCCCCTCGAGCCTGTTACATAGGAACAGGAGGAGGTCATTCAGCCCCTCGAGCCTGTTACATAGGAACAGGAGGAGGCCATTCAGCCCCTCGAGCCTGTTACATAGGAACAGGAGGAGCCCATTCTGTCCCTCGAGTCTGTTACACAGGAACAGCAGCAGGCCATTCAGCCCCTCGGTCCTGTTACACAGGAACAGCAGGAGGCCATTCAGCCCCTCGAGCCTGTTACACAGGAACAGGAGGAGGCCATTCAGACTCTCGGGCCTGTTACACAGGAACAGGAGGAGGCCATTCAGCCCCTTGAGCCTGTTACATAGGAACAGGAGGAGGCCATTCAGTCCCTCGAGTTTGTTGCACAGGAACAGGAGGAGGCCATTCAGCCCCTTGAGCCTGTTACATAGGAACAGGAGGAGGTCATTCAGCCCCTCGAGCCTGTTTCACAGGAACAGAAGGAGGCCATTCAGCCCCTCGAGCCTGTTACACAGGAACAGGAGGAGGCCATTCAGCACCTCGGGCCTGTTACATACGAACAGGAGGAGGCCATTCAGCGCCTCGAGCCTGTTACATAGGAACAGGAGGAGGCCATACAGCCCCTCGATCCTGTTACACAGGAACAGGAGGAGGCCAATTCAGCCCCTCGAGCCTGTTACACAGGAACAGGAGGAGGCCATAGAGCCCCTCGAGCCTGTTACACAGGAACAGGAGGAGGCCATTCAGCCCCTCGAGCCTGTTACACAGGAACAGGAGGAGGCCATACAGCCCCTCGAGCCTGTTACACAGGAACAGGAGGAGGCCAATTCAGCCCCTCGAGCCTGTTACACAGGAACAGCAGGAGGCCATTCAGCCCCTCGAGCCTGTTACTCAGGAACAGGAGGAGGCCATTCAGCCCCTCGAGTCTGTTACACAGGAACAGGAGGAGGCCATTCAGCCCCTCGGGCCTCTTACATAGGAACAGGAGGAGGCCATTCAGCCCCTCGGGCCGGTTATACAGGAACAGGAGGAGGCCATTCAGCCCCTCGAGCCTTTTGCACAGGAACAGGAGGAGGCCATTCAGCCCCTCGAGCCTGTTACACAGGAACAGGAGGAGGCCATTCAGACCCTCGGGCCTGTTACACAGGAACAGGAGGAGGCCATTCAGCCCCTCGGGCCTGTTAGACAGGAACAGGAGGAGGCCATTCAGCCCCTCGAGCCTGTTACATAGGAACAGGAGGAGGCCATTCAGCCCCTTGAGCCTGTTACATCGGAACAACAGGAGGCCATTCAGCCCCTCGAGCCTGTTACATAGGAACAGGATGAGCCCATTCAGCCCCTTGAGCCAGTTGCATAGGAACAGGAGGCTGCAATTCAGCCCCTCGAGCCTGTTACACAGGAACAGGAGGCTGCAATTCAGCCCCTCGAGCCTGTTACACAGGAACAGGAGGAGGCCATTCAGCCCCTCGAGATTTTTACACAGGAACAGGAGGAGGCCATTCTGCCCCTTGAGCCTGTTACATAGGAACAGGAGGAGGCCATTCAGCCCCTCGAGCCTGTTACACAGGAACAGGAGGAGGCCATTCAGCCCCTCGAGCCTGTTACACAGAAGCAGGAAGTGGCCATTGATCCCCTCGGGCGTGTTACACAGGAACAGGAGGAGGCCATTCAGCCCCTCGATTCTGTTACACAGGAACAGCAGGAGGCAATTCAGACTCTCGGGCCTGTTACACAGGAACAGGAGGAGGCCATTCAGCCCCTCGAGCCTGTTACACAGGAACAGCAGGAGGCCATTCAGCCCCTCGGGCCTGTTACACAGGAACAGGAGGAGGCCATTCAGCCCCTCGAGCCTGTTATACAGAAGCAGGAAGTGGCCATTGATCCCCTCGGGCCTGTTACACAGGAAAAAGAGGAGGCCATTCAGCCCCTCGAGCCTGTTATACAGAAGCAGGAGGTGGCCATTCAGTCCCTCGGGCCTGTTACACAAGAACAGGAGGAGGCCATTTAGCCCCTCGAACCTATGAGACAGGAATAGGAGGAGGCCATTCAGCCTCTCGAGCCTGTTACATCGGGACAGGAGTAGGCCATTCAGTCCCTCGAGTCTGTTACACAGGAACAGGAGGAGGCCATTCAGCCCCTTGAGCCTGTTACATAGGAACAGGAGGAGGCCATTCAGCCCCTTGAGCCTGTTACATAGGAACAGGAGGAGGCCATTCAGCCCCTTGAGCCTGTTACACAGGAACAGGAGGAGGCCATTCAGCCCCTCGAGTCTGTTACGTAGGAACAGCAGGAGGCCATTCAGCCCCTTGAGCCTGTTACATAGGAACAGGAGGAGGCTATTCAGCCCCTCGGACCTGTTACATAGGATCAGGAGGTCATTCAGCCCCTTGAGCCTGTTACACAGGAACAGGAGGAGGCCATTCAGCACCTTGAGATTGTTGCACAGGAACAGAAGGAGGCTATTCAGCCCTTTGAGCCTGTTACATAGGAACAGGAAGAGGCCATTCAGCACCTCGGGCCTGTTACATCGGGTCAGGAGGAGGCCATTCAATCCCTCGAGCCTGTTACACAGGAACAGGAGGAGGCCATTCAATCCCTCGAGCCTGTTACATCGGGTCAGGAGGAGGCCATTCAATCCCTCGAGCCTGTTACATAGGAACAGGAGGAGGCCATTCAGCCCCTCGAGCCTGTTACATCGGGTCAGGAGGAGGCCATTCAATCCCTCGAGCCTGTTACACAGGAACAGGAGGAGGCCATTCAGCCCCTCGAGCCTGTTACATCGGAACAGCAGGAGGCCATTCAGCCCCTCGAGCTTGTTACACAAGAACAGTAGGAGGCCCATTCAGCCCCTCGAGCCTGTTACACAGGAACAGGAGGAGGCCATTAAGCCCCTCGAGCCTGTTACACAGGAACAGGAGGAGGCCATTCATCCCCTCGAGACTGTTATACAGAAGCAGCAGTCACTCGAGCCTGTTCCATAGGAACAGGAGGACATTCAGTCCCTCGGGCTTGTTACTTACGAACAGCAGGAGATCATTCAGCCCCTTGAGCCTGTTACATCGGAACAGGAGGAGGCCATTCAGCACCTCGAACCTATTACACAGGAACAGGAGGAGGCCATTCAGCCCCTCGAGCCTGTTAGACAGGAACAGGAGGAGGCCATTCAGCCCCTCGAGTCTGTTAGACAGGAACAGGAGGAGACCGTTCAGCCCCTCGAGTCTGTTACACAGGAACAGGAGGAGGCCATTCAGCCCCTTGAGCCTGTTATATAGGAACAGGAGGAGGCCACTCAGTCCCTCGAGTTTGTTACACAGGAACAGGAGGAGGCCATTCAGCCCCTTGAGCCTGTTACATAGGAACAGGAGGAGGCCATTCAGCCCCTTGAGGTGTTGCATAGGAACAGGAGGAGGCCATTCAGCCCCTTGAGTCTGTCACATAGGGACAGGAGGAGGCCATTCAGCCCCTTGAGTCTGTTACGTAGGAACAGCAGGAGGCCATTCAGTCTCTCGAGCCTGTTACATAGGAACAGGAGGAGGCCATTCAGCCCCTTGAGCCTGTTACATAGGAACAGGAGGAGGCCATTCAGCCCCTCGAGCCTGTTAGACAGGAACAGGAGGAGGCCATTCATCCCCTCGAGGATGTTACACTGGAACAGGAGGAGGCCATTCATCCTCTCGAGGCTGTTAGACAGGAACAGGAGGAGGCCATTCAGCCCCTTGAGCCTGTTACATAGGAACAGGAGGAGGCCATTCAGCCCCTCGAGCCTGTAACATAGGAACAGGAGGAGGCCATTCAGCCCCTCGAGCCTGTTACATAGGAAGAGCAGGAGGCCATTCAGTCTCTCGAGCCTGTTACATAGGAACAGGAGGAGGCCATTCAGCCCCTCGAGCCTGTTACATAGGAACAGCAGGAGGCCATTCAGTCCCTTGATCTTGTTAGTTAGGGATAGGAGGAGGCCATTCAGCCCCTCGGGACTGTTACACAGGAACAGGAGGAGGCCATTCAGCCCCTCGAGCCTGTTGCATAGGAACAGGAGGATGCCATTCAGCCCCTCGAGCCTGTAACATAGGAACAGCAGGAGGCCATTCAGTCCCTTGAGCTTGTTAGTTAGGGATAGGAGGAGGCCATTCAGCCCCTCGGGCCTGTTACACAGGAACAGGAGGAGGATATTCAGCCCCTCGAGCCTGTTACAGAGGAACAGGATGAGCCCATTCTGCCCCTCGAGCCTGTTACACAGGAACAATAGGAGGCCATTCAGCCCCTCGAGCCTTTTACATAGGAACAGGAGGAGGCCATTCAGCCCCTCGAGTCTGTTACATAGGAACAGGAGGAGGCCATTCAGCCCCTCGAGCCTGTTACATAGGAACAGGAGGAGGTCATTCAGCCCCTCGAGCCTGTTACATAGGAACAGGAGGAGGCCATTCAGCCCCTCGAGCCTGTTACATAGGAACAGGAGGAGCCCATTCTGTCCCTCGAGTCTGTTACACAGGAACAGCAGCAGGCCATTCAGCCCCTCGGTCCTGTTACACAGGAACAGCAGGAGGCCATTCAGCCCCTCGAGCCTGTTACACAGGAACAGGAGGAGGCCATTCAGACTCTCGGGCCTGTTACACAGGAACAGGAGGAGGCCATTCAGCCCCTTGAGCCTGTTACATAGGAACAGGAGGAGGCCATTCAGTCCCTCGAGTTTGTTGCACAGGAACAGGAGGAGGCCATTCAGCCCCTTGAGCCTGTTACATAGGAACAGGAGGAGGTCATTCAGCCCCTCGAGCCTGTTTCACAGGAACAGAAGGAGGCCATTCAGCCCCTCGAGCCTGTTACACAGGAACAGGAGGAGGCCATTCAGCACCTCGGGCCTGTTACATACGAACAGGAGGAGGCCATTCAGCGCCTCGAGCCTGTTACATAGGAACAGGAGGAGGCCATACTGCCCCTCGAGCCTGTTACACAGGAACAGGAGGAGGCCAATTCAGCCCCTCGAGCCTGTTACACAGGAACAGGAGGAGGCCATAGAGCCCCTCGAGCCTGTTACACAGGAACAGGAGGAGGCCATTCAGCCCCTCGAGCCTGTTACACAGGAACAGGAGGAGGCCATACAGCCCCTCGAGCCTGTTACACAGGAACAGGAGGAGGCCAATTCAGCCCCTCGAGCCTGTTACACAGGAACAGCAGGAGGCCATTCAGCCCCTCGAGCCTGTTACTCAGGAACAGGAGGAGGCCATTCAGCCCCTCGAGTCTGTTACACAGGAACAGGAGGAGGCCATTCAGCCCCTCGGGCCTCTTACATAGGAACAGGAGGAGGCCATTCAGCCCCTCGGGCCGGTTATACAGGAACAGGAGGAGGCCATTCAGCCCCTCGAGCCTGTTGCACAGGAACAGGAGGCCATTCAGCCCCTCGAGCCTGTTACACAGGAACAGGAGGAGGCCATTCAGCCCCTCGGGCCTGTTACACAGGAACAGGAGGAGGCCATTCAGCCCCTCGGGCCTGTTAGACAGGAACAGGAGGAGGCCATTCAGCCCCTCGAGCCTGTTACATAGGAACAGGAGGAGGCCATTCAGCCCCTTGAGCCTGTTACATCGGAACAACAGGAGGCCATTCAGCCCCTCGAGCCTGTTACATAGGAACAGGATGAGCCCATTCAGCCCCTTGAGCCAGTTGCATAGGAACAGGAGGCTGCAATTCAGCCCCTCGAGCCTGTTACACAGGAACAGGAGGCTGCAATTCAGCCCCTCGAGCCTGTTACACAGGAACAGGAGGAGGCAATTCAGCCCCTCGAGATTTTTACACAGGAACAGGAGGAGGCCATTCTGCCCCTTGAGCCTGTTACATAGGAACAGGAGGAGGCCATTCAGCCCCTCGAGCCTGTTACACAGGAACAGGAGGAGGCCATTCAGCCCCTCGAGCCTGTTACACAGAAGCAGGAAGTGGCCATTGATCCCCTCGGGCGTGTTACACAGGAACAGGAGGAGGCCATTCAGCCCCTCGATTCTGTTACACAGGAACAGCAGGAGGCAATTCAGACTCTCGGGCCTGTTACACAGGAACAGGAGGAGGCCATTCAGCCCCTCGAGCCTGTTACACAGGAACAGCAGGAGGCCATTCAGCCCCTCGGGCCTGTTACACAGGAACAGGAGGAGGCCATTCAGCCCCTCGAGCCTGTTATACAGAAGCAGGAAGTGGCCATTGATCCCCTCGGGCCTGTTACACAGGAAAAAGAGGAGGCCATTCAGCCCCTCGAGCCTGTTATACAGAAGCAGGAGGTGGCCATTCAGTCCCTCGGGCCTGTTACACAAGAACAGGAGGAGGCCATTTAGCCCCTCGAACCTATGAGACAGGAATAGGAGGAGGCCATTCAGCCTCTCGAGCCTGTTACATCGGGACAGGAGTAGGCCATTCAGTCCCTCGAGTCTGTTACACAGGAACAGGAGGAGGCCATTCAGCCCCTTGAGCCTGTTACATAGGAACAGGAGGAGGCCATTCAGCCCCTTGAGCCTGTTACATAGGAACAGGAGGAGGCCATTCAGCCCCTTGAGCCTGTTACACAGGAACAGGAGGAGGCCATTCAGCCCCTCGAGTCTGTTACGTAGGAACAGCAGGAGGCCATTCAGCCCCTTGAGCCTGTTACATAGGAACAGCAGGAGGCCATTCAGCCCCTTGAGCCTGTTACATAGGAACAGCAGGGGGCCATTCAGCCCCTCGTGCCTGTTAGACAGGAACAGGAGGAGGCCATTCAGCCCCTCGAGGATGTTACACAGGAACAGGAGGAGGCCATTCAGCCCCTCGAGCCTGTTAGACAGGAACAGGAGGAGGCCATTCAGCCCCTTGAGCCTGTTACATAGGAACAGGAGGAGGCCTTTCAGCCCCTTGAGCCTGTTATATCGGAACAGCAGGAGGCCATTCAGTCTCTCGAGCCTGTTACTTAGGAACAGGATGAGCCCATTCAGCCCCTTGAGCCAGTTGCATAGGAACAGGAGGCTGCAATTCAGCCCCTCGAGCCTGTTACACAGGAACAGGAGGAGGCAATTCAGCCCCTCGAGATTGTTACACAGGAACAGGAGGAGGCCATTCTGCCCCTTGAGCCTGTTACATAGGAACAGGAGGAGGCCATTCAGCCCCTCCGGCCTGTAACACAGGAACAAGAGGAGGCCATTGATCCCATCGAGCCTGTTACACAGGAACAGGAGGACGCCATTCAGTCCCTCAAGCCTGTTACACAGGAACAGGAGGAGGCCATTCAGCCTCTCGAGCCCCTTACGTAAGAACAGGAGGACGCCATTCAGTCCCTCGAGCCTGTTACACAGGAACAGGAGGAAGCCATTCAGCCCCTTGAGCCGGTTACATAGGAACAGAAGGAGGCCATTCAGCCCCTCGAGCCTGTTTCACAGGAACAGAAGGAGGCCATTCAGCCCCTCGGGCCTGTTACACAGGAACAGGAGGAGGCCATTCAGCCCCTCGAGCCTGTTATACAGAAGCAGGAAGTGGCCATTGATCCCCTCGGGCCTGTTACACAGGAAAAAGAGGAGGCCATTCAGCCCCTCGAGTCTGTTATACAGAAGCAGGAGGTGGCCATTCAGTCCCTCGGGCCTGTTACACAAGAACAGGAGGAGGCCATTTAGCCCCTCGAACCTATGAGACAGGAATAGGAGGAGGCCATTCAGCCTCTCGAGCCTGTTACATCGGGACAGGAGTAGGCCATTCAGTCCCTCGAGTCTGTTACACAGGAACAGGAGGAGGCCATTCAGCCCCTTGAGCCTGTTACATAGGAACAGGAGGAGGCCATTCAGCCCCTTGAGCCTGTTACACAGGAACAGGAGGAGGCCATTCAGCCCCTCGAGTCTGTTACGTAGGAACAGCAGGAGGCCATTCAGCCCCTTGAGCCTGTTACATAGGAACAGCAGGAGGCCATTCAGCCCCTTGAGCCTGTTACATAGGAACAGCAGGGGGCCATTCAGCCCCTCGTGCCTGTTAGACAGGAACAGGAGGAGGCCATTCAGCCCCTCGAGGATGTTACACAGGAACAGGAGGAGGCCATTCAGCCCCTCGAGCCTGTTAGACAGGAACAGGAGGAGGCCATTCAGCCCCTTGAGCCTGTTACATAGGAACAGGAGGAGGCCATTCAGCCCCTTGAGCCTGTTACATCGGAACAGCAGGAGGCCATTCAGTCTCTCGAGCCTGTTACTTAGGAACAGGATGAGCCCATTCAGCCCCTTGAGCCAGTTGCATAGGAACAGGAGGCTGCAATTCAGCCCCTCGAGCCTGTTACACAGGAACAGGAGGCTGCAATTCAGCCCCTCGAGCCTGTTACACAGGAACAGGAGGAGGCCATTCAGCCCCTCGAGCCTGTTACACAGAAGCAGGAAGTGGCCATTGATCCCCTCGGGCCTGTTACACAGGAACAGGAGGAGGCCATTCAGCCCCTCGAGCCTGTTACACAGGAACAGCAGGAGGCCATTCAGCCCCTCGGGCCTGTTACACAGGAACAGGAGGAGGCCATTCAGCCCGTCGAGCCTGTTATACAGAAGCAGGAAGTGGCCATTGATCCCCTCGGGCCTGTTACACAGGAAAAAGAGGAGGCCATTCAGCCCCTCGAGCCTGTTATACAGAAGCAGGAGGTGGCCATTCAGTCCCTCGGGCCTGTTACACAAGAACAGGAGGAGGCCATTTAGCCCCTCGAACCTATGAGACAGGAATAGGAGGAGGCCATTCAGCCTCTCGAGCCTGTTACATCGGGACAGGAGTAGGCCATTCAGTCCCTCGAGTCTGTTACACAGGAACAGGAGGAGGCCATTCAGCCCCTTGAGCCTGTTACATAGGAACAGGAGGAGGCCATTCAGCCCCTTGAGCCTGTTACATAGGAACAGGAGGAGGCCATTCAGCCCCTTGAGCCTGTTACACAGGAACAGGAGGAGGCCATTCAGCCCCTCGAGTCTGTTACGTAGGAACAGCAGGAGGCCATTCAGCCCCTTGAGCCTGTTACATAGGAACAGCAGGAGGCCATTCAGCCCCTTGAGCCTGTTACATAGGAACAGCAGGGGGCCATTCAGCCCCTCGTGCCTGTTAGACAGGAACAGGAGGAGGCCATTCAGCCCCTCGAGGATGTTACACAGGAACAGGAGGAGGCCATTCAGCCCCTCGAGCCTGTTAGACAGGAACAGGAGGAGGCCATTCAGCCCCTTGAGCCTGTTACATAGGAACAGGAGGAGGCCATTCAGCCCCTCGAGATTTTTACACAGGAACAGGAGGAGGCCATTCTGCCCCTTGAGCCTGTTACATAGGAACAGGAGGAGGCCATTCAGCCCCTCGAGCCTGTTACACAGGAACAGGAGGAGGCCATTCAGCCCCTCGAGCCTGTTACACAGAAGCAGGAAGTGGCCATTGATCCCCTCGGGCCTGTTACACAGGAACAGCAGGAGGCCATTCAGCCCCTCGGGCCTGTTACACAGGAACAGGAGGAGGCCATTCAGCCCCTCGAGCCTGTTATACAGAAGCAGGAAGTGGCCATTGATCCCCTCGGGCCTGTTACACAGGAAAAAGAGGAGGCCATTCAGCCCCTCGAGCCTGTTATACAGAAGCAGGAGGTGGCCATTCAGTCCCTCGGGCCTGTTACACAAGAACAGGAGGAGGCCATTTAGCCCCTCGAACCTATGAGACAGGAATAGGAGGAGGCCATTCAGCCTCTCGAGCCTGTTACATCGGGACAGGAGTAGGCCATTCAGTCCCTCGAGTCTGTTACACAGGAACAGGAGGAGGCCATTCAGCCCCTTGAGCCTGTTACATAGGAACAGGAGGAGGCCATTCAGCCCCTTGAGCCTGTTACATAGGAACAGGAGGAGGCCATTCAGCCCCTTGAGCCTGTTACACAGGAACAGGAGGAGGCCATTCAGCCCCTCGAGTCTGTTACGTAGGAACAGCAGGAGGCCATTCAGCCCCTTGAGCCTGTTACATAGGAACAGCAGGAGGCCATTCAGCCCCTTGAGCCTGTTACATAGGAACAGCAGGGGGCCATTCAGCCCCTCGTGCCTGTTAGACAGGAACAGGAGGAGGCCATTCAGCCCCTCGAGGATGTTACACAGGAACAGGAGGAGGCCATTCAGCCCCTCGAGCCTGTTAGACAGGAACAGGAGGAGGCCATTCAGCCCCTTGAGCCTGTTACATAGGAACAGGAGGAGGCCATTCAGCCCCTTGAGCCTGTTACATCGGAACAGCAGGAGGCCATTCAGTCTCTCGAGCATGTTACTTAGGAACAGGATGAGCCCATTCAGCCCCTTGAGCCAGTTGCATAGGAACAGGAGGCTGCAATTCAGCCCCTCGAGCCTGTTACACAGGAACAGGAGGAGGCAATTCAGCCCCTCGAGATTGTTACACAGGAACAGGAGGAGGCCATTCTGCCCCTTGAGCCTGTTACATAGGAACAGGAGGAGGCCATTCAGCCCCTCCGGCCTGTAACACAGGAACAAGAGGAGGCCATTGATCCCATCGAGCCTGTTACACAGGAACAGGAGGACGCCATTCAGTCCCTCAAGCCTGTTACACAGGAACAGGAGGAGGCCATTCAGCCTCTCGAGCCCCTTACGTAAGAACAGGAGGAGGCCATTCAGTCCCTCGAGCCTGTTACACAGGAACAGGAGGAAGCCATTCAGCCCCTTGAGCCGGTTACGTAGGAACAGAAGGAGGCCATTCAGCCCCTCGAGCCTGTTTCACAGGAACAGAAGGAGGCCATTCAGCCCCTCGAGCCTGTTACACAGGAACAGGAGGAGGCCATTCAGCCCCTCGGACCTGTTACATACGAACAGGAGGAGGCCATTCAGCGCCTCGAGCCTGTTACATCGGAACAGGAGGAGGCCATACATCCCCTCGAGCCTGTTACACAGGAACAGGAGGAGGCCAATTCAGCCCCTCGAGCCTGTTACACAGGAACAGGAGGAGGCCATTCAGCCCCTCGGGCCTCTTACATAGGAACAGGAGGAGGCCATTCAGCCCCTCGGGCCGGTTATACAGGAACAGGAGGAGGCCATTCAGCCCCTCGAGCCTGTTGCACAGGAACAGGAGGAGGCCATTCAGCCCCTCGAGCCTGTTACACAGGAACAGGAGGAGGCCATTCAGCCCCTCGGGCCTGTTACACAGGAACAGGAGGAGGCCATTCAGCCCCTCGGGCCTGTTAGACAGGAACAGGAGGAGGCCATTCAGCCCCTCGAGCCTGTTACATAGGAACAGGAGGAGGCCATTCAGCCCCTTGAGCCTGTTACATCGGAACAACAGGAGGCCATTCAGCCCCTCGAGCCTGTTACATAGGAACAGGATGAGCCCATTCAGCCCCTTGAGCCAGTTGCATAGGAACAGGAGGCTGCAATTCAGCCCCTCGAGCCTGTTACACAGGAACAGGAGGCTGCAATTCAGCCCCTCGAGCCTGTTACACAGGAACAGGAGGAGGCCATTCAGCCCCTCGAGATTTTTACACAGGAACAGGAGGAGGCCATTCTGCCCCTTGGGCCTGTTACATAGGAACAGGAGGAGGCCATTCAGCCCCTCGAGCCTGTTACACAGGAACAGGAGGAGGCCATTCAGCCCCTCGAGCCTGTTACACAGAAGCAGGAAATGGCCATTGATCCCCTCGGGCCTGTTACACAGGAACAGGAGGAGGCCATTCAGCCCCTCGATTCTGTTACACAGGAACAGCAGGAGGCAATTCAGACTCTCGGGCCTGTTACACAGGAACAGGAGGAGGCCATTCAGCCCCTCGAGCCTGTTACACAGGAACAGCAGGAGGCCATTCAGCCCCTCGGGCCTGTTACACAGGCACAGGAGGAGGCCATTCAGCCCCTCGAGCCTGTTATACAGAAGCAGGAAGTGGCCATTGATCCCCTCGGGCCTGTTACACAGGAAAAAGAGGAGGCCATTCAGCCCCTCGAGCCTGTTATACAGAAGCAGGAGGTGGCCATTCAGTCCCTCGGGCCTGTTACACAAGAACAGGAGGAGGCCATTTAGCCCCTCGAACCTATGAGACAGGAATAGGAGGAGGCCATTCAGCCTCTCGAGCCTGTTACATCGGGACAGGAGTAGGCCATTCAGTCCCTCGAGTCTGTTACACAGGAACAGGAGGAGGCCATTCAGCCCCTTGAGCCTGTTACATAGGAACAGGAGGAGGCCATTCAGCCCCTTGAGCCTGTTACATAGGAACAGGAGGAGGCCATTCAGCCCCTTGAGCCTGTTACACAGGAACAGGAGGAGGCCATTCAGCCCCTCGAGTCTGTTACGTAGGAACAGCAGGAGGCCATTCAGCCCCTTGAGCCTGTTACATAGGAACAGCAGGAGGCCATTCAGCCCCTTGAGCCTGTTACATAGGAACAGCAGGGGGCCATTCAGCCCCTCGTGCCTGTTAGACAGGAACAGGAGGAGGCCATTCAGCCCCTCGAGGATGTTACACAGGAACAGGAGGAGGCCATTCAGCCCCTCGAGCCTGTTAGACAGGAACAGGAGGAGGCCATTCAGCCCCTTGAGCCTGTTACATAGGAACAGGAGGAGGCCATTCAGCCCCTTGAGCCTGTTACATCGGAACAGCAGGAGGCCATTCAGTCTCTCGAGCATGTTACTTAGGAACAGGATGAGCCCATTCAGCCCCTTGAGCCAGTTGCATAGGAACAGGAGGCTGCAATTCAGCCCCTCGAGCCTGTTACACAGGAACAGGAGGAGGCAATTCAGCCCCTCGAGATTGTTACACAGGAACAGGAGGAGGCCATTCTGCCCCTTGAGCCTGTTACATAGGAACAGGAGGAGGCCATTCAGCCCCTCCGGCCTGTAACACAGGAACAAGAGGAGGCCATTGATCCCATCGAGCCTGTTACACAGGAACAGGAGGACGCCATTCAGTCCCTCAAGCCTGTTACACAGGAACAGGAGGAGGCCATTCAGCCTCTCGAGCCCCTTACGTAAGAACAGGAGGAGGCCATTCAGTCCCTCGAGCCTGTTACACAGGAACAGGAGGAAGCCATTCAGCCCCTTGAGCCGGTTACGTAGGAACAGAAGGAGGCCATTCAGCCCCTCGAGCCTGTTTCACAGGAACAGAAGGAGGCCATTCAGCCCCTCGAGCCTGTTACACAGGAACAGGAGGAGGCCATTCAGCCCCTCAGGCCTGTTACATACGAACAGGAGGAGGCCATTCAGCGCCTCGAGCCTGTTACATCGGAACAGGAGGAGGCCATACATCCCCTCGAGCCTGTTACACAGGAACAGGAGGAGGCCAATTCAGCCCCTCGAGCCTGTTACACAGGAACAGGAGGAGGCCATTCAGCCCCTCGGGCCTCTTACATAGGAACAGGAGGAGGCCATTCAGCCCCTCGGGCCGGTTATACAGGAACAGGAGGAGGCCATTCAGCCCCTCGAGCCTGTTGCACAGGAACAGGAGGAGGCCATTCAGCCCCTCGAGCCTGTTACACAGGAACAGGAGGAGGCCATTCAGCCCCTCGGGCCTGTTACACAGGAACAGGAGGAGGCCATTCAGCCCCTCGGGCCTGTTAGACAGGAACAGGAGGAGGCCATTCAGCCCCTCGAGCCTGTTACATAGGAACAGGAGGAGGCCATTCAGCCCCTTGAGCCTGTTACATCGGAACAACAGGAGGCCATTCAGCCCCTCGAGCCTGTTACATAGGAACAGGATGAGCCCATTCAGCCCCTTGAGCCAGTTGCATAGGAACAGGAGGCTGCAATTCAGCCCCTCGAGCCTGTTACACAGGAACAGGAGGCTGCAATTCAGCCCCTCGAGCCTGTTACACAGGAACAGGAGGAGGCCATTCAGCCCCTCGAGATTTTTACACAGGAACAGGAGGAGGCCATTCTGCCCCTTGAGCCTGTTACATAGGAACAGGAGGAGGCCATTCAGCCCCTCGAGCCTGTTACACAGGAACAGGAGGAGGCCATTCAGCCCCTCGAGCCTGTTACACAGAAGCAGGAAGTGGCCATTGATCCCCTCGGGCGTGTTACACAGGAACAGGAGGAGGCCATTCAGCCCCTCGATTCTGTTACACAGGAACAGCAGGAGGCAATTCAGACTCTCGGGCCTGTTACACAGGAACAGGAGGAGGCCATTCAGCCCCTCGAGCCTGTTACACAGGAACAGCAGGAGGCCATTCAGCCCCTCGGGCCTGTTACACAGGAACAGGAGGAGGCCATTCAGCCCGTCGAGCCTGTTATACAGAAGCAGGAAGTGGCCATTGATCCCCTCGGGCCTGTTACACAGGAAAAAGAGGAGGCCATTCAGCCCCTCGAGCCTGTTATACAGAAGCAGGAGGTGGCCATTCAGTCCCTCGGGCCTGTTACACAAGAACAGGAGGAGGCCATTTAGCCCCTCGAACCTATGAGACAGGAATAGGAGGAGGCCATTCAGCCTCTCGAGCCTGTTACATCGGGACAGGAGTAGGCCATTCAGTCCCTCGAGTCTGTTACACAGGAACAGGAGGAGGCCATTCAGCCCCTTGAGCCTGTTACATAGGAACAGGAGGAGGCCATTCAGCCCCTTGAGCCTGTTACATAGGAACAGGAGGAGGCCATTCAGCCCCTTGAGCCTGTTACACAGGAACAGGAGGAGGCCATTCAGCCCCTCGAGTCTGTTACGTAGGAACAGCAGGAGGCCATTCAGCCCCTTGAGCCTGTTACATAGGAACAGCAGGAGGCCATTCAGCCCCTTGAGCCTGTTACATAGGAACAGCAGGGGGCCATTCAGCCCCTCGTGCCTGTTAGACAGGAACAGGAGGAGGCCATTCAGCCCCTCGAGGATGTTACACAGGAACAGGAGGAGGCCATTCAGCCCCTCGAGCCTGTTAGACAGGAACAGGAGGAGGCCATTCAGTCTCTCGAGCCTGTTACAGAGGAACAGGAGGAGGCCATTCAGCCCCTTGAGCCTGTTACATCGGAACAGCAGGAGGCCATTCAGTCTCTCGAGCCTGTTACTTAGGAACAGGATGAGCCCATTCAGCCCCTTGAGCCAGTTGCATAGGAACAGGAGGCTGCAATTCAGCCCCTCGAGCCTGTTACACAGGAACAGGAGGAGGCAATTCAGCCCCTCGAGATTGTTACACAGGAACAGGAGGAGGCCATTCTGCCCCTTGAGCCTGTTACATAGGAACAGGAGGAGGCCATTCAGCCCCTCCGGCCTGTAACACAGGAACAAGAGGAGGCCATTGATCCCATCGAGCCTGTTACACAGGAACAGGAGGACGCCATTCAGTCCCTCAAGCCTGTTACACAGGAACAGGAGGAGGCCATTCAGCCTCTCGAGCCCCTTACGTAAGAACAGGAGGAGGCCATTCAGTCCCTCGAGCCTGTTACACAGGAACAGGAGGAAGCCATTCAGCCCCTTGAGCCGTTACGTAGGAACAGAAGGAGGCCATTCAGCCCCTCGAGCCTGTTTCACAGGAACAGGAGGAGGCCATTCAGCCCCTCGGGCCTGTTACATACGAACAGGAGGAGGCCATTCAGCGCCTCGAGCCTGTTACATCGGAACAGGAGGAGGCCATACAGCCCCTCGAGCCTGTTACACAGGAACAGGAGGAGGCCAATTCAGCCCCTCGAGCCTGTTACACAGGAATAGGAGGAGGCCATTCAGCCCCTCGAGCCTGTTACACAGGAACAGGAGGAGGCCATACAGCCCCTCGAGCCTGTTACACAGGAACAGGAGGAGGCCAATTCAGCCCCTCGAGCCTGTTACACAGGAACAGGAGGAGGCCATTCAGTCCCTCGAGTCTGTTACACAGGAACAGGAGGAGGCCATTCAGCCCCTCGAGTCTGTTACACAGGAACAGGAGGAGGCCATTCAGCCCCTCGGGCCTCTTACATAGGAACAGGAGGAGGCCATTCAGCCCCTCGGGCCGGTTATACAGGAACAGGAGGAGGCCATTCAGCCCCTCGAGCCTGTTACACAGGAACAGGAGGAGGCCATTCAGCCCCTCGGGCCTGCTGCACAGGAACAGGAGGAGGCCAATTCGGCCCCTCGAGCCTGTTACACATGAACAGGAGGAGGCCATTCAGTCCCTCGAGTCTGTTACACAGGAACAGGAGGAGGCCATTCAGCCCCTCGAACCTGTTACACAGGAACAGGAGGAGGCCATTCAGCCCCTCTAGCCTGTTACTTAGGAACAGGAGGAGGCCATTCAGTCCCTCGAGTCTGTTACACAGGAACAGGTGGAGGCCATTGATCCCCTCGAGCCTGTTACACAGGAACAGGAGGAGGACATTCAGCCCCTCGAGATTGTTACACAGGAACAGGAGGAGGCCATTCAGCCCCTCGAACCTGTTACACAGGAACAGGAGGAGGCCATTCAGCCCCTCTAGCCTGTTACTTAGGAACAGGAGGAGGCCATTCAGTCCCTCGAGTCTGTTACACAGGAACAGGTGGAGGCCATTGATCCCCTCGAGCCTGTTACACAGGAACAGGAGGAGGCCATTCAGCCCCTCGAGATTGTTACACAGGAACAGGAGGAGGCCATTCAGCCCCTCCAGCCTGTTACACAGGAACAGTAGGAGGCCATTCAGCCCCTCGAGCCTGTTATACAGGCCATTCAGTCCCTCGGGCCTGTTACACAAGAACAGGAGGAGGCCATTTAGCCCCTCGAACCTATGAGACAGGAATAGGAGGAGGGCATTCAGCCTCTCGAGCCTGTTACATCGGGACAGGAGTAGGCCATTCAGTCCCTCGAGTCTGTTACACAGGAACAGGAGGAGGCCATTCAGCCCCTTGAGCCTGTTGCATAGGAACAGGAGGAGGCCATTCAGCCCCTTGAGCCTGTTACATAGGAACAGGAGGAGGCCATTCAGCCCCTTGAGCCTGTTACCTAGGAACAGGAGGAGGCCATTCAGCCCCTTGAACCTGTTACATAGGAACAGGAGGAGGCCATTCAGCCCCTCGAGTCTGTTACGTAGGAACAGCAGGAGGCCATTCAGCCCCTTGAGCCTGTTACATAGGAACAGGAGGAGGCCATTCAGCCCCTCGAGCCTGTTAGACAGGAACAGGAGGAGGCCATTCAGCCCCTCGAGGATGTTACACAGGAACAGGAGGAGGCCATTCAGCCCCTCGAGCCTGTTAGACAGGAACAGGAGGAGGCCATTCAGCCCCTTGAGCCTGTTACATAGGAACAGGAGGAGGCCATTCAGCCCCTTGAGCCTGTTACACCGGAACAGCAGGAGGCCATTCAGTCTCTCGAGCCTGTTACTTAGGAACAGGATGAGCCCATTCAGCCCCTTGAGCCAGTTGCATAGGAACAGGAGGCTGCAATTCAGCCCCTCGAGCCTGTTACACAGGAACAGGAGGAGGCCATTCAGCCCCTCGAGATTGTTACACAGGAACAGGAGGAGGCCATTCTGCCCCTTGAGCCTGTTACATAGGAACAGGAGGAGGCCATTCAGTCCCTCGAGTCTGTTACACAGGAACAGGTGGAGGCCATTGATCCCCTCGAGCCTGTTACACAGGAACAGGAGGAGGCCATTCAGCCCCTCGAGATTGTTACACAGGAACAGGAGGAGGCCATTCAGCCCCTCGAGTCTGTTACACAGGAACAGGAGGAGGCCATTCAGCCCCTCTAGCCTGTTACTTAGGAACAGGAGGAGGCCATTCAGTCCCTCGAGTCTGTTACACAGGAACAGGTGGAGGCCATTGATCCCCTCGAGCCTGTTACACAGGAACAGGAGGAGGCCATTCAGCCCCTCGAGATTGTTACACAGGAACAGGAGGAGGCCATTCAGCCCCTCCAGCCTGTAACACAGGAACAGGAGGAGGCCATTGATCCACTCGAGCCTGTTACACAGGAACAGTAGGAGGCCATTCAGCCCCTCGAGCCTGTTATACAGGCCATTCAGTCCCTCGGGCCTGTTTCACAGGAACAGGAGGAGGCCATTCAGCCCCTCGAGCCTGTTGCACAGGAACAGGAGGAGGCCATTCAGCCTCTCGAGCCTGTTACATCGGGACAGGAGTAGGCCATTCAGTCCCTCGAGTCTGTTACACAGGAACAGGAGGAGGCCATTCAGCCCCTTGAGCCTGTTGCATAGGAACAGGAGGAGGCCATTCAGCCCCTTGAGCCTGTTAGACAGGAACAGGAGGAGGCCATTCAGCCCCTCGAGGATGTTACACAGGAAGAGGAGGAGGCCATTCAGCCCCTCGAGCCTGTTAGACAGGAACAGGAGGAGGCCATTCAGCCCCTCGAGCCTGTTACATAGGAACAGGAGGAGGCCATTCAGCCCCTTGAGCCTGTTACATCGGAACAACAGGAGGCCATTCAGCCCCTCGAGCCTGTTACATAGGAACAGGATGAGCCCATTCAGCCCCTTGAGCCAGTTGCATAGGAACAGGAGGCTGCAATTCAGCCCCTCGAGCCTGTTACACATGAACAGGAGGAGGCCATTCAGTCCCTCGAGTCTGTTACACAGGAAC
Organism: Pristiophorus japonicus; assembly: GCF_044704955.1. Lineage (NCBI taxonomy): Eukaryota > Metazoa > Chordata > Chondrichthyes > Pristiophoridae > Pristiophorus > Pristiophorus japonicus. The sequence continues at coordinate 327,360 of NW_027254351.1, read as the reverse complement.
AGGAGGAGGCCATTCAGCCCCTCGAACCTGTTACACAGGAACAGGAGGAGGCCATTCAGCCCCTCTAGCCTGTTACTTAGGAACAGGAGGAGGCCATTCAGTCCCTCGAGTCTGTTACACAGGAACAGGTGGAGGCCATTGATCCCCTCGAGCCTGTTACACAGGAACAGGAGGAGGACATTCAGCCCCTCGAGATTGTTACACAGGAACAGGAGGAGGCCATTCAGCCCCTCGAACCTGTTACACAGGAACAGGAGGAGGCCATTCAGCCCCTCTAGCCTGTTACTTAGGAACAGGAGGAGGCCATTCAGTCCCTCGAGTCTGTTACACAGGAACAGGAGGAGGCCATTCAGCCCCTTGAGCCTGTTGCATAGGAACAGGAGGAGGCCATTCAGCCCCTTGAGCCTGTTACATAGGAACAGGAGGAGGCCATTCAGCCCCTTGAGCCTGTTACCTAGGAACAGGAGGAGGCCATTCAGCCCCTTGAACCTGTTACATAGGAACAGGAGGAGGCCATTCAGCCCCTCGAGTCTGTTACGTAGGAACAGCAGGAGGCCATTCAGCCCCTTGAGCCTGTTACATAGGAACAGGAGGAGGCCATTCAGCCCCTCGAGCCTGTTAGACAGGAACAGGAGGAGGCCATTCAGCCCCTCGAGGATGTTACACAGGAACAGGAGGAGGCCATTCAGCCCCTCGAGCCTGTTAGACAGGAACAGGAGGAGGCCATTCAGCCCCTTGAGCCTGTTACATAGGAACAGGAGGAGGCCATTCAGCCCCTTGAGCCTGTTACTTAGGAACAGGATGAGCCCATTCAGCCCCTTGAGCCAGTTGCATAGGAACAGGAGGCTGCAATTCAGCCCCTCGAGCCTGTTACACAGGAACAGGAGGAGGCCATTCAGCCCCTCGAGATTGTTACACAGGAACAGGAGGAGGCCATTCTGCCCCTTGAGCCTGTTACATAGGAACAGGAGGAGGCCATTCAGTCCCTCGAGTCTGTTACACAGGAACAGGTGGAGGCCATTGATCCCCTCGAGCCTGTTACACAGGAACAGGAGGAGGCCATTCAGCCCCTCGAGATTGTTACACAGGAACAGGAGGAGGCCATTCAGCCCCTCGAGTCTGTTACACAGGAACAGGAGGAGGCCATTCAGCCCCTCTAGCCTGTTACTTAGGAACAGGAGGAGGCCATTCAGTCCCTCGAGTCTGTTACACAGGAACAGGTGGAGGCCATTGATCCCCTCGAGCCTGTTACACAGGAACAGGAGGAGGCCATTCAGCCCCTCGAGATTGTTACACAGGAACAGGAGGAGGCCATTCAGCCCCTCCAGCCTGTAACACAGGAACAGGAGGAGGCCATTGATCCACTCGAGCCTGTTACACAGGAACAGTAGGAGGCCATTCAGCCCCTCGAGCCTGTTATACAGGCCATTCAGTCCCTCGGGCCTGTTTCACAGGAACAGGAGGAGGCCATTCAGCCCCTCGAGCCTGTTGCACAGGAACAGGAGGAGGCCATTCAGCCTCTCGAGCCTGTTACATCGGGACAGGAGTAGGCCATTCAGTCCCTCGAGTCTGTTACACAGGAACAGGAGGAGGCCATTCAGCCCCTTGAGCCTGTTGCATAGGAACAGGAGGAGGCCATTCAGCCCCTTGAGCCTGTTAGACAGGAACAGGAGGAGGCCATTCAGCCCCTCGAGGATGTTACACAGGAAGAGGAGGAGGCCATTCAGCCCCTCGAGCCTGTTAGACAGGAACAGGAGGAGGCCATTCAGCCCCTCGAGCCTGTTACATAGGAACAGGAGGAGGCCATTCAGCCCCTTGAGCCTGTTACATCGGAACAACAGGAGGCCATTCAGCCCCTCGAGCCTGTTACATAGGAACAGGATGAGCCCATTCAGCCCCTTGAGCCAGTTGCATAGGAACAGGAGGCTGCAATTCAGCCCCTCGAGCCTGTTACACAGGAACAGGACGCTGCAATTCAGCCCCTCGAGCCTGTTACACAGGAACAGGAGGAGGCCATTCAGCCCCTCGAGATTTTTACACAGGAACAGGAGGAGGCCATTCTGCCCCTTGAGCCTGTTACATAGGAACAGGAGGAGGCCATTCAGCCCCTCGAGCCTGTTACACAGAAGCAGGAAGTGGCCATTGATCCCCTCGGGCCTGTTTCACAGGAACAGGAGGAGGCCATTCAGCCCCTCGATTCTGTTACACAGGAACAGCAGGAGGCAATTCAGACTCTCGGGCCTGTTACACAGGAACAGGAGGAGGCCATTCAGCCCCTCGAGCCTGTTACACAGGAACAGCAGGAGGCCATTCAGCCCCTCGGGCCTGTTACACAGGAACAGGAGGAGGCCATTCAGCCCCTCGAGCCTGTTATACAGAAGCAGGAAGTGGCCATTGATCCCCTCGGGCCTGTTACACAGGAAAAAGAGGAGGCCATTCAGCCCCTCGAGCCTGTTATACAGAAGCAGGAGGTGGCCATTCAGTCCCTCGGGCCTGTTACACAAGAACAGGAGGAGGCCATTTAGCCCCTCGAACCTATGAGACAGGAATAGGAGGTGGCCATTCAGTCCCTCGGGCCTGTTACACAGGAACAGGAGGAGGCCATTCAGCCCCTCGAGCCTGTTACACAGGAATAGGAGGAGGCCATTCAGCCTCTCGAGCCTGTTACATCGGGACAGGAGTAGGCCATTCAGTCCCTCGAGTCTGTTACACAGGAACAGGAGGAGGCCATTCAGCCCCTTGAGCCTGTTACATAGGAACAGGAGGAGGCCATTCAGCCCCTTGAGCCTGTTACATAGGAACAGGAGGAGGCCATTCAGCCCCTTGAGCCTGTTACACAGGAACAGGAGGAGGCCATTCAGCCCCTCGAGTCTGTTAGACAGGAACAGGAGGAGGCCATTCAGCCCCTTGAGCCTGTTACATAGGAACAGGAGGAGGCCATTCAGCCCCTTGAGCCTGTTACATCGGAACAGCAGGAGGCCATTCAGTCTCTCGAGCCTGTTACTTAGGAACAGGATGAGCCCATTCAGCCCCTTGAGCCAGTTGCATAGGAACAGGAGGCTGCAATTCAGCCCCTCGAGCCTGTTACACAGGAACAGGAGGAGGCAATTCAGCCCCTCGAGATTGTTACACAGGAACAGGAGGAGGCCATTCTGCCCCTTGAGCCTGTTACATAGGAACAGGAGGAGGCCATTCAGCCCCTCCGGCCTGTAACACAGGAACAAGAGGAGGCCATTGATCCCATTGAGCCTGTTACACAGGAACAGGAGGACGCCATTCAGTCCCTCAAGCCTGTTACACAGGAACAGGAGGAGGCCATTCAGCCTCTCGAGCCCCTTACGTAAGAACAGGAGGAGGCCATTCAGTCCCTCGAGCCTGTTACACAGGAACAGGAGGAAGCCATTCAGCCCCTTGAGCCGGTTACGTAGGAACAGAAGGAGGCCATTCAGCCCCTCGAGCCTGTTTCACAGGAACAGAAGGAGGCCATTCAGCCCCTCGAGCCTGTTACACAGGAACAGGAGGAGGCCATTCAGCCCCTCGGGCCTGTTACATACGAACAGGAGGAGGCCATTCAGCGCCTCGAGCCTGTTACATCGGAACAGGAGGAGGCCATACAGCCCCTCGAGCCTGTTACACAGGAACAGGAGGAGGCCAATTCAGCCCCTCGAGCCTGTTACACAGGAACAGGAGGAGGCCATTCAGCCCCTCGGGCCTCTTACATAGGAACAGGAGGAGGCCATTCAGCCCCTCGGGCCTCTTACATAGGAACAGGAGGAGGCCATTCAGTCCCTCGAGTCTGTTACACAGGAACAGGAGGAGGCCATTCAGCCCCTCGAACCTGTTACACAGGAACAGGAGGAGGCCATTCAGCCCCTCTAGCCTGTTACTTAGGAACAGGAGGAGGCCATTCAGTCCCTCGAGTCTGTTACACAGGAACAGGTGGAGGCCATTGATCCCCTCGAGCCTGTTACACAGGAACAGGAGGAGGCCATTCAGCCCCTCGAGATTGTTACACAGGAACAGGAGGAGGCCATTCAGCCCCTCGAACCTGTTACACAGGAACAGGAGGAGGCCATTCAGCCCCTCTAGCCTGTTACTTAGGAACAGGAGGAGGCCATTCAGTCCCTCGAGTCTGTTACACAGGAACAGGTGGAGGCCATTGATCCCCTCGAGCCTGTTACACAGGAACAGGAGGAGGCCATTCAGCCCCTCGAGATTGTTACACAGGAACAGGAGGAGGCCATTCAGCCCCTCCAGCCTGTTACACAGGAACAGTAGGAGGCCATTCAGCCCCTCGAGCCTGTTATACAGGCCATTCAGTCCCTCGGGCCTGTTACACAAGAACAGGAGGAGGCCATTTAGCCCCTCGAACCTATGAGACAGGAATAGGAGGAGGCCATTCAGCCTCTCGAGCCTGTTACATCGGGACAGGAGTAGGCCATTCAGTCCCTCGAGTCTGTTACACAGGAACAGGAGGAGGCCATTCAGCCCCTTGAGCCTGTTGCATAGGAACAGGAGGAGGCCATTCAGCCCCTTGAGCCTGTTACATAGGAACAGGAGGAGGCCATTCAGCCCCTTGAGCCTGTTACCTAGGAACAGGAGGAGGCCATTCAGCCCCTTGAACCTGTTACATAGGAACAGGAGGAGGCCATTCAGCCCCTCGAGTCTGTTACGTAGGAACAGCAGGAGGCCATTCAGCCCCTTGAGCCTGTTACATAGGAACAGGAGGAGGCCATTCAGCCCCTCGAGCCTGTTAGACAGGAACAGGAGGAGGCCATTCAGCCCCTCGAGGATGTTACACAGGAACAGGAGGAGGCCATTCAGCCCCTCGAGCCTGTTAGACAGGAACAGGAGGAGGCCATTCAGCCCCTTGAGCCTGTTACATAGGAACAGGAGGAGGCCATTCAGCCCCTTGAGCCTGTTACACCGGAACAGCAGGAGGCCATTCAGCCCCTCTAGCCTGTTACTTAGGAACAGGAGGAGGCCATTCAGTCCCTCGAGTCTGTTACACAGGAACAGGTGGAGGCCATTGATCCCCTCGAGCCTGTTACACAGGAACAGGAGGAGGCCATTCAGCCCCTCGAGATTGTTACACAGGAACAGGAGGAGGCCATTCAGCCCCTCCAGCCTGTTACACAGGAACAGTAGGAGGCCATTCAGCCCCTCGAGCCTGTTATACAGGCCATTCAGTCCCTCGGGCCTGTTACACAAGAACAGGAGGAGGCCATTTAGCCCCTCGAACCTATGAGACAGGAATAGGAGGAGGCCATTCAGCCTCTCGAGCCTGTTACATCGGGACAGGAGTAGGCCATTCAGTCCCTCGAGTCTGTTACACAGGAACAGGAGGAGGCCATTCAGCCCCTTGAGCCTGTTGCATAGGAACAGGAGGAGGCCATTCAGCCCCTTGAGCCTGTTACATAGGAACAGGAGGAGGCCATTCAGCCCCTTGAGCCTGTTACCTAGGAACAGGAGGAGGCCATTCAGCCCCTTGAACCTGTTACATAGGAACAGGAGGAGGCCATTCAGCCCCTCGAGTCTGTTACGTAGGAACAGCAGGAGGCCATTCAGCCCCTTGAGCCTGTTACATAGGAACAGGAGGAGGCCATTCAGCCCCTCGAGCCTGTTAGACAGGAACAGGAGGAGGCCATTCAGCCCCTCGAGGATGTTACACAGGAACAGGAGGAGGCCATTCAGCCCCTCGAGCCTGTTAGACAGGAACAGGAGGAGGCCATTCAGCCCCTTGAGCCTGTTACATAGGAACAGGAGGAGGCCATTCAGCCCCTTGAGCCTGTTACACCGGAACAGCAGGAGGCCATTCAGCCCCTCTAGCCTGTTACTTAGGAACAGGAGGAGGCCATTCAGTCCCTCGAGTCTGTTACACAGGAACAGGTGGAGGCCATTGATCCCCTCGAGCCTGTTACACAGGAACAGGAGGAGGCCATTCAGCCCCTCGAGATTGTTACACAGGAACAGGAGGAGGCCATTCAGCCCCTCCAGCCTGTTACACAGGAACAGTAGGAGGCCATTCAGCCCCTCGAGCCTGTTATACAGGCCATTCAGTCCCTCGGGCCTGTTACACAAGAACAGGAGGAGGCCATTTAGCCCCTCGAACCTATGAGACAGGAATAGGAGGAGGCCATTCAGCCTCTCGAGCCTGTTACATCGGGACAGGAGTAGGCCATTCAGTCCCTCGAGTCTGTTACACAGGAACAGGAGGAGGCCATTCAGCCCCTTGAGCCTGTTGCATAGGAACAGGAGGAGGCCATTCAGCCCCTTGAGCCTGTTACATAGGAACAGGAGGAGGCCATTCAGCCCCTTGAGCCTGTTACCTAGGAACAGGAGGAGGCCATTCAGCCCCTTGAACCTGTTACATAGGAACAGGAGGAGGCCATTCAGCCCCTCGAGTCTGTTACGTAGGAACAGCAGGAGGCCATTCAGCCCCTTGAGCCTGTTACATAGGAACAGGAGGAGGCCATTCAGCCCCTCGAGCCTGTTAGACAGGAACAGGAGGAGGCCATTCAGCCCCTCGAGGATGTTACACAGGAACAGGAGGAGGCCATTCAGCCCCTCGAGCCTGTTAGACAGGAACAGGAGGAGGCCATTCAGCCCCTTGAGCCTGTTACATAGGAACAGGAGGAGGCCATTCAGCCCCTTGAGCCTGTTACACCGGAACAGCAGGAGGCCATTCAGTCTCTCGAGCCTGTTACTTAGGAACAGGATGAGCCCATTCAGCCCCTTGAGCCAGTTGCATAGGAACAGGAGGCTGCAATTCAGCCCCTCGAGCCTGTTACACAGGAACAGGAGGAGGCCATTCAGCCCCTCGAGATTGTTACACAGGAACAGGAGGAGGCCATTCTGCCCCTTGAGCCTGTTACATAGGAACAGGAGGAGGCCATTCAGTCCCTCGAGTCTGTTACACAGGAACAGGTGGAGGCCATTGATCCCCTCGAGCCTGTTACACAGGAACAGGAGGAGGCCATTCAGCCCCTCGAGATTATTACACAGGAACAGGAGGAGGCCATTCAGCCCCTCGAGTCTGTTACACAGGAACAGGAGGAGGCCATTCAGCCCCTCTAGCCTGTTACTTAGGAACAGGAGGAGGCCATTCAGTCCCTCGAGTCTGTTACACAGGAACAGGTGGAGGCCATTGATCCCCTCGAGCCTGTTACACAGGAACAGGAGGAGGGCATTCAGCCCCTCGAGATTGTTACACAGGAACAGGAGGAGGCCATTCAGCCCCTCCAGCCTGTAACACAGGAACAGGAGGAGGCCATTGATCCACTCGAGCCTGTTACACAGGAACAGTAGGAGGCCATTCAGCCCCTCGAGCCTGTTATACAGGCCATTCAGTCCCTCGGGCCTGTTTCACAGGAACAGGAGGAGGCCATTCAGCCCCTCGAGCCTGTTGCACAGGAACAGGAGGAGGCCATTCAGCCTCTCGAGCCTGTTACATCGGGACAGGAGTAGGCCATTCAGTCCCTCGAGTCTGTTACACAGGAACAGGAGGAGGCCATTCAGCCCCTTGAGCCTGTTGCATAGGAACAGGAGGAGGCCATTCAGCCCCTTGAGCCTGTTAGACAGGAACAGGAGGAGGCCATTCAGCCCCTCGAGGATGTTACACAGGAAGAGGAGGAGGCCATTCAGCCCCTCGAGCCTGTTAGACAGGAACAGGAGGAGGCCATTCAGCCCCTCGAGCCTGTTACATAGGAACAGGAGGAGGCCATTCAGCCCCTTGAGCCTGTTACATCGGAACAACAGGAGGCCATTCAGCCCCTCGAGCCTGTTACATAGGAACAGGATGAGCCCATTCAGCCCCTTGAGCCAGTTGCATAGGAACAGGAGGCTGCAATTCAGCCCCTCGAGCCTGTTACACAGGAACAGGAGGCTGCAATTCAGCCCCTCGAGCCTGTTACACAGGAACAGGAGGAGGCCATTCAGCCCCTCGAGATTTTTACACAGGAACAGGAGGAGGCCATTCTGCCCCTTGAGCCTGTTACATAGGAACAGGAGGAGGCCATTCAGCCCCTCGAGCCTGTTACACAGGAACAGGAGGAGGCCATTCAGCCCCTCGAGCCTGTTACACAGAAGCAGGAAGTGGCCATTGATCCCCTCGGGCCTGTTACACAGGAACAGGAGGAGGCCATTCAGCCCCTCGATTCTGTTACACAGGAACAGCAGGAGGCAATTCAGACTCTCGGGCCTGTTACACAGGAACAGGAGGAGGCCATTCAGCCCCTCGAGCCTGTTACACAGGAACAGCAGGAGGCCATTCAGCCCCTCGGGCCTGTTACACAGGAACAGGAGGAGGCCATTCAGCCCCTCGAGCCTGTTATACAGAAGCAGGAAGTGGCCATTGATCCCCTCGGGCCTGTTACACAGGAAAAAGAGGAGGCCATTCAGCCCCTCGAGCCTGTTATACAGAAGCAGGAAGTGGCCATTCAGTCCCTCGGGCCTGTTACACAAGAACAGGAGGAGGCCATTTAGCCCCTCGAACCTATGAGACAGGAATAGGAGGTGGCCATTCAGTCCCTCGGGCCTGTTACACAGGAACAGGAGGAGGCCATTCAGCCCCTCGAGCCTGTTACACAGGAATAGGAGGAGGCCATTCAGCCTCTCGAGCCTGTTACATCGGGACAGGAGTAGGCCATTCAGTCCCTCGAGTCTGTTACACAGGAACAGGAGGAGGCCATTCAGCCCCTTGAGCCTGTTACATAGGAACAGGAGGAGGCCATTCAGCCCCTTGAGCCTGTTACATAGGAACAGGAGGAGGCCATTCAGCCCCTTGAGCCTGTTACACAGGAACAGGAGGAGGCCATTCAGCCCCTCGAGTCTGTTAGACAGGAACAGGAGGAGGCCATTCAGCCCCTTGAGCCTGTTACATAGGAACAGGAGGAGGCCATTCAGCCCCTTGAGCCTGTTACATCGGAACAGCAGGAGGCCATTCAGTCTCTCGAGCCTGTTACTTAGGAACAGGATGAGCCCATTCAGCCCCTTGAGCCAGTTGCATAGGAACAGGAGGCTGCAATTCAGCCCCTCGAGCCTGTTACACAGGAACAGGAGGAGGCAATTCAGCCCCTCGAGATTGTTACACAGGAACAGGAGGAGGCCATTCTGCCCCTTGAGCCTGTTACATAGGAACAGGAGGAGGCCATTCAGCCCCTTGAGCCTGTTACATAGGAACAGGAGGAGGCCATTCAGCCCCTTGAGCCTGTTACACAGGAACAGGAGGAGGCCATTCAGCCCCTCGAGTCTGTTAGACAGGAACAGGAGGAGGCCATTCAGCCCCTTGAGCCTGTTACATAGGAACAGGAGGAGGCCATTCAGCCCCTTGAGCCTGTTACATCGGAACAGCAGGAGGCCATTCAGTCTCTCGAGCCTGTTACTTAGGAACAGGATGAGCCCATTCAGCCCCTTGAGCCAGTTGCATAGGAACAGGAGGCTGCAATTCAGCCCCTCGAGCCTGTTACACAGGAACAGGAGGAGGCAATTCAGCCCCTCGAGATTGTTACACAGGAACAGGAGGAGGCCATTCTGCCCCTTGAGCCTGTTACATAGGAACAGGAGGAGGCCATTCAGCCCCTCCGGCCTGTAACACAGGAACAAGAGGAGGCCATTGATCCCATTGAGCCTGTTACACAGGAACAGGAGGACGCCATTCAGTCCCTCAAGCCTGTTACACAGGAACAGGAGGAGGCCATTCAGCCTCTCGAGCCCCTTACGTAAGAACAGGAGGAGGCCATTCAGTCCCTCGAGCCTGTTACACAGGAACAGGAGGAAGCCATTCAGCCCCTTGAGCCGGTTACGTAGGAACAGAAGGAGGCCATTCAGCCCCTCGAGCCTGTTTCACAGGAACAGAAGGAGGCCATTCAGCCCCTCGAGCCTGTTACACAGGAACAGGAGGAGGCCATTCAGCCCCTCGGGCCTGTTACATACGAACAGGAGGAGGCCATTCAGCGCCTCGAGCCTGTTACATCGGAACAGGAGGAGGCCATACAGCCCCTCGAGCCTGTTACACAGGAACAGGAGGAGGCCAATTCAGCCCCTCGAGCCTGTTACACAGGAACAGGAGGAGGCCATTCAGCCCCTCGGGCCTCTTACATAGGAACAGGAGGAGGCCATTCAGCCCCTCGGGCCGGTTATACAGGAACAGGAGGAGGCCATTCAGCCCCTCGAGCCTGTTGCACAGGAACAGGAGGAGGCCATTCAGCCCCTCGAGCCTGTTACACACGAACAGGAGGATGCCATTCAGCCCCTCGGGCCTGTTACACAGGAACAGGAGGAGGCCATTCAGCCCCTCGGGCCTGTTAGACAGGAACAGGAGGAGGCCATTCAGCCCCTCGAGCCTGTTACATAGGAACAGGAGGAGGCCATTCAGCCCCTTGAGCCTGTTACATCGGAACAACAGGAGGCCATTCAGCCCCTCGAGCCTGTTACATAGGAACAGGATGAGCCCATTCAGCCCCTTGAGCCAGTTGCATAGGAACAGGAGGCTGCAATTCAGCCCCTCGAGCCTGTTACACAGGAACAGGAGGCTGCAATTCAGCCCCTCGAGCCTGTTACACAGGAACAGGAGGAGGCCATTCAGCCCCTCGAGATTTTTACACAGGAACAGGAGGAGGCCATTCTGCCCCTTGAGCCTGTTACATAGGAACAGGAGGAGGCCATTCAGCCCCTCGAGCCTGTTACACAGGAACAGGAGGAGGCCATTCAGCCCCTCGAGCCTGTTACACAGAAGCAGGAAGTGGCCATTGATCCCCTCGGGCCTGTTACACAGGAACAGGAGGAGGCCATTCAGCCCCTCGATTCTGTTACACAGGAACAGCAGGAGGCAATTCAGACTCTCGGGCCTGTTACACAGGAACAGGAGAAGGCCATTCAGCCCCTCGAGCCTGTTACACAGGAACAGCAGGAGGCCATTCAGCCCCTCGGGCCTGTTACACAGGAACAGGAGGAGGCCATTCAGCCCCTCGAGCCTGTTATACAGAAGCAGGAAGTGGCCATTGATCCCCTCGGGCCTGTTACACAGGAAAAAGAGGAGGCCATTCAGCCCCTCGAGCCTGTTATACAGAAGCAGGAGGTGGCCATTCAGTCCCTCGGGCCTGTTACACAAGAACAGGAGGAGGCCATTTAGCCCCTCGAACCTATGAGACAGGAATAGGAGGAGGCCATTCAGCCTCTCGAGCCTGTTACATCGGGACAGGAGTAGGCCATTCAGTCCCTCGAGTCTGTTACACAGGAACAGGAGGAGGCCATTCAGCCCCTTGAGCCTGTTACATAGGAACAGGAGGAGGCCATTCAGCCCCTTGAGCCTGTTACATAGGAACAGGAGGAGGCCATTCAGCCCCTTGAGCCTGTTACACAGGAACAGGAGGAGGCCATTCAGCCCCTCGAGTCTGTTACGTAGGAACAGCAGGAGGCCATTCAGCCCCTTGAGCCTGTTACATAGGAACAGCAGGAGGCCATTCAGCCCCTTGAGCCTGTTACATAGGAACAGCAGGGGGCCATTCAGCCCCTCGTGCCTGTTAGACAGGAACAGGAGGAGGCCATTCAGCCCCTCGAGGATGTTACACAGGAACAGGAGGAGGCCATTCAGCCCCTCGAGCCTGTTAGACAGGAACAGGAGGAGGCCATTCAGCCCCTTGAGCCTGTTACATAGGAACAGGAGGAGGCCATTCAGCCCCTTGAGCCTGTTACATCGGAACAGCAGGAGGCCATTCAGTCTCTCGAGCCTGTTACTTAGGAACAGGATGAGCCCATTCAGCCCCTTGAGCCAGTTGCATAGGAACAGGAGGCTGCAATTCAGCCCCTCGAGCCTGTTACACAGGAACAGGAGGAGGCAATTCAGCCCCTCGAGATTGTTACACAGGAACAGGAGGAGGCCATTCTGCCCCTTGAGCCTGTTACATAGGAACAGGAGGAGGCCATTCAGCCCCTCCGGCCTGTAACACAGGAACAAGAGGAGGCCATTGATCCCATCGAGCCTGTTACACAGGGACAGGAGGACGCCATTCAGTCCCTCAAGCCTGTTACACAGGAACAGGAGGAGGCCATTCAGCCTCTCGAGCCCCTTACGTAAGAACAGGAGGAGGCCATTCAGTCCCTCGAGCCTGTTACACAGGAACAGGAGGAAGCCATTCAGCCCCTTGAGCCGGTTACGTAGGAACAGAAGGAGGCCATTCAGCCCCTCGAGCCTGTTTCACAGGAACAGAAGGAGGCCATTCAGCCCCTCGAGCCTGTTACACAGGAACAGGAGGAGGCCATTCAGCCCCTCGGGCCTGTTACATACGAACAGGAGGAGGCCATTCAGCGCCTCGAGCCTGTTACATCGGAACAGGAGGAGGCCATACAGCCCCTCGAGCCTGTTACACAGGAACAGGAGGAGGCCAATTCAGCCCCTCGAGCCTGTTACACAGGAACAGGAGGAGGCCATTCAGCCCCTCGAGCCTGTTACACAGGAACAGGAGGAGGCCATACAGCCCCTCGAGCCTGTTACACAGGAACAGGAGGAGGCCAATTCAGCCCCTCGAGCCTGTTACACAGGAACAGGAGGAGGCCATTCAGTCCCTCGAGTCTGTTACACAGGAACAGGAGGAGGCCATTCAGCCCCTCGAGTCTGTTACACAGGAACAGGAGGAGGCCATTCAGCCCCTCGGGCCTCTTACATAGGAACAGGAGGAGGCCATTCAGCCCCTCGGGCCGGTTATACAGTAACAGGAGGAGGCCATTCAGCCCCTCGAGCCTGTTTCACAGGAACAGGAGGAGGCCATTCAGCCCCTCGGGCCTGCTGCACAGGAACAGGAGGAGGCCAATTCAGCCCCTCGAGCCTGTTACACATGAACAGGAGGAGGCCATTCAGCCCCTCGAGATTGTTACACAGGAACAGGAGGAGGCCATTCAGCCCCTCCAGCCTGTTACACAGGAACAGTAGGAGGCCATTCAGCCCCTCGAGCCTGTTATACAGGCCATTCAGTCCCTCGGGCCTGTTACACAAGAACAGGAGGAGGCCATTTAGCCCCTCGAACCTATGAGACAGGAATAGGAGGAGGCCATTCAGCCTCTCGAGCCTGTTACATCGGGACAGGAGTAGGCCATTCAGTCCCTCGAGTCTGTTACACAGGAACAGGAGGAGGCCATTCAGCCCCTTGAGCCTGTTGCATAGGAACAGGAGGAGGCCATTCAGCCCCTTGAGCCTGTTACATAGGAACAGGAGGAGGCCATTCAGCCCCTTGAGCCTGTTACCTAGGAACAGGAGGAGGCCATTCAGCCCCTTGAACCTGTTACATAGGAACAGGAGGAGGCCATTCAGCCCCTCGAGTCTGTTACGTAGGAACAGCAGGAGGCCATTCAGCCCCTTGAGCCTGTTACATAGGAACAGGAGGAGGCCATTCAGCCCCTCGAGGATGTTACACAGGAACAGGAGGAGGCCATTCAGCCCCTCGAGCCTGTTAGACAGGAACAGGAGGAGGCCATTCAGCCCCTTGAGCCTGTTACATAGGAACAGGAGGAGGCCATTCAGCCCCTTGAGCCTGTTACACCGGAACAGCAGGAGGCCATTCAGCCCCTCTAGCCTGTTACTTAGGAACAGGAGGAGGCCATTCAGTCCCTCGAGTCTGTTACACAGGAACAGGTGGAGGCCATTGATCCCCTCGAGCCTGTTACACAGGAACAGGAGGAGGCCATTCAGCCCCTCGAGATTGTTACACAGGAACAGGAGGAGGCCATTCAGCCCCTCCAGCCTGTTACACAGGAACAGTAGGAGGCCATTCAGCCCCTCGAGCCTGTTATACAGGCCATTCAGTCCCTCGGGCCTGTTACACAAGAACAGGAGGAGGCCATTTAGCCCCTCGAACCTATGAGACAGGAATAGGAGGAGGCCATTCAGCCTCTCGAGCCTGTTACATCGGGACAGGAGTAGGCCATTCAGTCCCTCGAGTCTGTTACACAGGAACAGGAGGAGGCCATTCAGCCCCTTGAGCCTGTTGCATAGGAACAGGAGGAGGCCATTCAGCCCCTTGAGCCTGTTACATAGGAACAGGAGGAGGCCATTCAGCCCCTTGAGCCTGTTACCTAGGAACAGGAGGAGGCCATTCAGCCCCTTGAACCTGTTACATAGGAACAGGAGGAGGCCATTCAGCCCCTCGAGTCTGTTACGTAGGAACAGCAGGAGGCCATTCAGCCCCTTGAGCCTGTTAAATAGGAACAGGAGGAGGCCATTCAGCCCCTCGAGCCTGTTAGACAGGAACAGGAGGAGGCCATTCAGCCCCTCGAGGATGTTACACAGGAACAGGAGGAGGCCATTCAGCCCCTCGAGCCTGTTAGACAGGAACAGGAGGAGGCCATTCAGCCCCTTGAGCCTGTTACATAGGAACAGGAGGAGGCCATTCAGCCCCTTGAGCCTGTTACACCGGAACAGCAGGAGGCCATTCAGTCTCTCGAGCCTGTTACTTAGGAACAGGATGAGCCCATTCAGCCCCTTGAGCCAGTTGCATAGGAACAGGAGGCTGCAATTCAGCCCCTCGAGCCTGTTACACAGGAACAGGAGGAGGCCATTCAGCCCCTCGAGATTGTTACACAGGAACAGGAGGAGGCCATTCTGCCCCTTGAGCCTGTTACATAGGAACAGGAGGAGGCCATTCAGTCCCTCGAGTCTGTTACACAGGAACAGGTGGAGGCCATTGATCCCCTCGAGCCTGTTACACAGGAACAGGAGGAGGCCATTCAGCCCCTCGAGATTATTACACAGGAACAGGAGGAGGCCATTCAGCCCCTCGAGTCTGTTACACAGGAACAGGAGGAGGCCATTCAGCCCCTCTAGCCTGTTACTTAGGAACAGGAGGAGGCCATTCAGTCCCTCGAGTCTGTTACACAGGAACAGGTGGAGGCCATTGATCCCCTCGAGCCTGTTACACAGGAACAGGAGGAGGGCATTCAGCCCCTCGAGATTGTTACACAGGAACAGGAGGAGGCCATTCAGCCCCTCCAGCCTGTAACACAGGAACAGGAGGAGGCCATTGATCCACTCGAGCCTGTTACACAGGAACAGTAGGAGGCCATTCAGCCCCTCGAGCCTGTTATACAGGCCATTCAGTCCCTCGGGCCTGTTTCACAGGAACAGGAGGAGGCCATTCAGCCCCTCGAGCCTGTTGCACAGGAACAGGAGGAGGCCATTCAGCCTCTCGAGCCTGTTACATCGGGACAGGAGTAGGCCATTCAGTCCCTCGAGTCTGTTACACAGGAACAGGAGGAGGCCATTCAGCCCCTTGAGCCTGTTGCATAGGAACAGGAGGAGGCCATTCAGCCCCTTGAGCCTGTTAGACAGGAACAGGAGGAGGCCATTCAGCCCCTCGAGGATGTTACACAGGAAGAGGAGGAGGCCATTCAGCCCCTCGAGCCTGTTAGACAGGAACAGGAGGAGGCCATTCAGCCCCTCGAGCCTGTTACATAGGAACAGGAGGAGGCCATTCAGCCCCTTGAGCCTGTTACATCGGAACAACAGGAGGCCATTCAGCCCCTCGAGCCTGTTACATAGGAACAGGATGAGCCCATTCAGCCCCTTGAGCCAGTTGCATAGGAACAGGAGGCTGCAATTCAGCCCCTCGAGCCTGTTACACAGGAACAGGAGGCTGCAATTCAGCCCCTCGAGCCTGTTACACAGGAACAGGAGGAGGCCATTCAGCCCCTCGAGATTTTTACACAGGAACAGGAGGAGGCCATTCTGCCCCTTGAGCCTGTTACATAGGAACAGGAGGAGGCCATTCAGCCCCTCGAGCCTGTTACACAGGAACAGGAGGAGGCCATTCAGCCCCTCGAGCCTGTTACACAGAAGCAGGAAGTGGCCATTGATCCCCTCGGGCCTGTTACACAGGAACAGGAGGAGGCCATTCAGCCCCTCGATTCTGTTACACAGGAACAGCAGGAGGCAATTCAGACTCTCGGGCCTGTTACACAGGAACAGGAGGAGGCCATTCAGCCCCTCGAGCCTGTTACACAGGAACAGCAGGAGGCCATTCAGCCCCTCGGGCCTGTTACACAGGAACAGGAGGAGGCCATTCAGCCCCTCGAGCCTGTTATACAGAAGCAGGAAGTGGCCATTGATCCCCTCGGGCCTGTTACACAGGAAAAAGAGGAGGCCATTCAGCCCCTCGAGCCTGTTATACAGAAGCAGGAGGTGGCCATTCAGTCCCTCGGGCCTGTTACACAAGAACAGGAGGAGGCCATTTAGCCCCTCGAACCTATGAGACAGGAATAGGAGGTGGCCATTCAGTCCCTCGGGCCTGTTACACAGGAACAGGAGGAGGCCATTCAGCCCCTCGAGCCTGTTACACAGGAATAGGAGGAGGCCATTCAGCCTCTCGAGCCTGTTACATCGGGACAGGAGTAGGCCATTCAGTCCCTCGAGTCTGTTACACAGGAACAGGAGGAGGCCATTCAGCCCCTTGAGCCTGTTACATAGGAACAGGAGGAGGCCATTCAGCCCCTTGAGCCTGTTACATAGGAACAGGAGGAGGCCATTCAGCCCCTTGAGCCTGTTACACAGGAACAGGAGGAGGCCATTCAGCCCCTCGAGTCTGTTAGACAGGAACAGGAGGAGGCCATTCAGCCCCTTGAGCCTGTTACATAGGAACAGGAGGAGGCCATTCAGCCCCTTGAGCCTGTTACATCGGAACAGCAGGAGGCCATTCAGTCTCTCGAGCCTGTTACTTAGGAACAGGATGAGCCCATTCAGCCCCTTGAGCCAGTTGCATAGGAACAGGAGGCTGCAATTCAGCCCCTCGAGCCTGTTACACAGGAACAGGAGGAGGCAATTCAGCCCCTCGAGATTGTTACACAGGAACAGGAGGAGGCCATTCTGCCCCTTGAGCCTGTTACATAGGAACAGGAGGAGGCCATTCAGCCCCTTGAGCCTGTTACATAGGAACAGGAGGAGGCCATTCAGCCCCTTGAGCCTGTTACACAGGAACAGGAGGAGGCCATTCAGCCCCTCGAGTCTGTTAGACAGGAACAGGAGGAGGCCATTCAGCCCCTTGAGCCTGTTACATAGGAACAGGAGGAGGCCATTCAGCCCCTTGAGCCTGTTACATCGGAACAGCAGGAGGCCATTCAGTCTCTCGAGCCTGTTACTTAGGAACAGGATGAGCCCATTCAGCCCCTTGAGCCAGTTGCATAGGAACAGGAGGCTGCAATTCAGCCCCTCGAGCCTGTTACACAGGAACAGGAGGAGGCAATTCAGCCCCTCGAGATTGTTACACAGGAACAGGAGGAGGCCATTCTGCCCCTTGAGCCTGTTACATAGGAACAGGAGGAGGCCATTCAGCCCCTCCGGCCTGTAACACAGGAACAAGAGGAGGCCATTGATCCCATTGAGCCTGTTACACAGGAACAGGAGGACGCCATTCAGTCCCTCAAGCCTGTTACACAGGAACAGGAGGAGGCCATTCAGCCTCTCGAGCCCCTTACGTAAGAACAGGAGGAGGCCATTCAGTCCCTCGAGCCTGTTACACAGGAACAGGAGGAAGCCATTCAGCCCCTTGAGCCGGTTACGTAGGAACAGAAGGAGGCCATTCAGCCCCTCGAGCCTGTTTCACAGGAACAGAAGGAGGCCATTCAGCCCCTCGAGCCTGTTACACAGGAACAGGAGGAGGCCATTCAGCCCCTCGGGCCTGTTACATACGAACAGGAGGCCATTCAGCGCCTCGAGCCTGTTACATCGGAACAGGAGGAGGCCATACAGCCCCTCGAGCCTGTTACACAGGAACAGGAGGAGGCCAATTCAGCCCCTCGAGCCTGTTACACAGGAACAGGAGGAGGCCATTCAGCCCCTCGGGCATCTTACATAGGAACAGGAGGAGGCCATTCAGCCCCTCGGGCCGGTTATACAGGAACAGGAGGAGGCCATTCAGCCCCTCGAGCCTGTTGCACAGGAACAGGAGGAGGCCATTCAGCCCCTCGAGCCTGTTACACACGAACAGGAGGATGCCATTCAGCCCCTCGGGCCTGTTACACAGGAACAGGAGGAGGCCATTCAGCCCCTCGGGCCTGTTAGACAGGAACAGGAGGAGGCCATTCAGCCCCTCGAGCCTGTTACATAGGAACAGGAGGAGGCCATTCAGCCCCTTGAGCCTGTTACATCGGAACAACAGGAGGCCATTCAGCCCCTCGAGCCTGTTACATAGGAACAGGATGAGCCCATTCAGCCCCTTGAGCCAGTTGCATAGGAACAGGAGGCTGCAATTCAGCCCCTCGAGCCTGTTACACAGGAACAGGAGGCTGCAATTCAGCCCCTCGAGCCTGTTACACAGGAACAGGAGGAGGCCATTCAGCCCCTCGAGATTTTTACACAGGAACAGGAGGAGGCCATTCTGCCCCTTGAGCCTGTTACATAGGAACAGGAGGAGGCCATTCAGCCCCTCGAGCCTGTTACACAGGAACAGGAGGAGGCCATTCAGCCCCTCGAGCCTGTTACACAGAAGCAGGAAGTGGCCATTGATCCCCTCGGGCCTGTTACACAGGAACAGGAGGAGGCCATTCAGCCCCTCGATTCTGTTACACAGGAACAGCAGGAGGCAATTCAGACTCTCGGGCCTGTTACACAGGAACAGGAGAAGGCCATTCAGCCCCTCGAGCCTGTTACACAGGAACAGCAGGAGGCCATTCAGCCCCTCGGGCCTGTTACACAGGAACAGGAGGAGGCCATTCAGCCCCTCGAGCCTGTTATACAGAAGCAGGAAGTGGCCATTGATCCCCTCGGGCCTGTTACACAGGAAAAAGAGGAGGCCATTCAGCCCCTCGAGCCTGTTATACAGAAGCAGGAGGTGGCCATTCAGTCCCTCGGGCCTGTTACACAAGAACAGGAGGAGGCCATTTAGCCCCTCGAACCTATGAGACAGGAATAGGAGGAGGCCATTCAGCCTCTCGAGCCTGTTACATCGGGACAGGAGTAGGCCATTCAGTCCCTCGAGTCTGTTACACAGGAACAGGAGGAGGCCATTCAGCCCCTTGAGCCTGTTACATAGGAACAGGAGGAGGCCATTCAGCCCCTTGAGCCTGTTACATAGGAACAGGAGGAGGCCATTCAGCCCCTTGAGCCTGTTACACAGGAACAGGAGGAGGCCATTCAGCCCCTCGAGTCTGTTACGTAGGAACAGCAGGAGGCCATTCAGCCCCTTGAGCCTGTTACATAGGAACAGCAGGAGGCCATTCAGCCCCTTGAGCCTGTTACATAGGAACAGCAGGGGGCCATTCAGCCCCTCGTGCCTGTTAGACAGGAACAGGAGGAGGCCATTCAGCCCCTCGAGGATGTTACACAGGAACAGGAGGAGGCCATTCAGCCCCTCGAGCCTGTTAGACAGGAACAGGAGGAGGCCATTCAGCCCCTTGAGCCTGTTACATAGGAACAGGAGGAGGCCATTCAGCCCCTTGAGCCTGTTACATCGGAACAGCAGGAGGCCATTCAGTCTCTCGAGCCTGTTACTTAGGAACAGGATGAGCCCATTCAGCCCCTTGAGCCAGTTGCATAGGAACAGGAGGCTGCAATTCAGCCCCTCGAGCCTGTTACACAGGAACAGGAGGAGGCAATTCAGCCCCTCGAGATTGTTACACAGGAACAGGAGGAGGCCATTCTGCCCCTTGAGCCTGTTACATAGGAACAGGAGGAGGCCATTCAGCCCCTCCGGCCTGTAACACAGGAACAAGAGGAGGCCATTGATCCCATCGAGCCTGTTACACAGGGACAGGAGGACGCCATTCAGTCCCTCAAGCCTGTTACACAGGAACAGGAGGAGGCCATTCAGCCTCTCGAGCCCCTTACGTAAGAACAGGAGGAGGCCATTCAGTCCCTCGAGCCTGTTACACAGGAACAGGAGGAAGCCATTCAGCCCCTTGAGCCGGTTACGTAGGAACAGAAGGAGGCCATTCAGCCCCTCGAGCCTGTTTCACAGGAACAGAAGGAGGCCATTCAGCCCCTCGAGCCTGTTACACAGGAACAGGAGGAGGCCATTCAGCCCCTCGGGCCTGTTACATACGAACAGGAGGAGGCCATTCAGCGCCTCGAGCCTGTTACATCGGAACAGGAGGAGGCCATACAGCCCCTCGAGCCTGTTACACAGGAACAGGAGGAGGCCAATTCAGCCCCTCGAGCCTGTTACACAGGAACAGGAGGAGGCCATTCAGCCCCTCGAGCCTGTTACACAGGAACAGGAGGAGGCCATACAGCCCCTCGAGCCTGTTACACAGGAACAGGAGGAGGCCAATTCAGCCCCTCGAGCCTGTTACACAGGAACAGGAGGAGGCCATTCAGTCCCTCGAGTCTGTTACACAGGAACAGGAGGAGGCCATTCAGCCCCTCGAGTCTGTTACACAGGAACAGGAGGAGGCCATTCAGCCCCTCGGGCCTCTTACATAGGAACAGGAGGAGGCCATTCAGCCCCTCGGGCCGGTTATACAGTAACAGGAGGAGGCCATTCAGCCCCTCGAGCCTGTTTCACAGGAACAGGAGGAGGCCATTCAGCCCCTCGGGCCTGCTGCACAGGAACAGGAGGAGGCCAATTCAGCCCCTCGAGCCTGTTACACATGAACAGGAGGAGGCCATTCAGTCCCTCGAGTCTGTTACACAGGAACAGGAGGAGGCCATTCAGCCCCTCGAACCTGTTACACAGGAACAGGAGGAGGCCATTCAGCCCCTCTAGCCTGTTACTTAGGAACAGGAGGAGGCCATTCAGTCCCTCGAGTCTGTTACACAGGAACAGGTGGAGGCCATTGATCCCCTCGAGCCTGTTACACAGGAACAGGAGGAGGCCATTCAGCCCCTCGAGATTGTTACACAGGAACAGGAGGAGGCCATTCAGCCCCTCGAACCTGTTACACAGGAACAGGAGGAGGCCATTCAGCCCCTCTAGCCTGTTACTTAGGAACAGGAGGAGGCCATTCAGTCCCTCGAGTCTGTTACACAGGAACAGGTGGAGGCCATTGATCCCCTCGAGCCTGTTACACAGGAACAGGAGGAGGCCATTCAGCCCCTCGAGATTGTTACACAGGAACAGGAGGAGGCCATTCAGCCCCTCCAGCCTGTAACACAGGAACAGGAGGAGGCCATTGATCCACTCGAGCCTGTTACACAGGAACAGTAGGAGGCCATTCAGCCCCTCCAGCCTGTTATACAGGCCATTCAGTCCCTCGGGCCTGTTTCACAGGAACAGGAGGAGGCCATTCAGCCCCTCGAGCCTGTTGCACAGGAACAGGAGGAGGCCATTCAGCCTCTCGAGCCTGTTACATCGGGACAGGAGTAGGCCATTCAGTCCCTCGAGTCTGTTACACAGGAACAGGAGGAGGCCATTCAGCCCCTTGAGCCTGTTGCATAGGAACAGGAGGAGGCCATTCAGCCCCTTGAGCCTGTTACATAGGAACAGGAGGAGGCCATTCAGCCCCTTGAGCCTGTTACCTAGGAACAGGAGGAGGCCATTCAGCCCCTTGAGCCTGTTACATAGGAACAGGAGGAGGCCATTCAGCCCCTCGAGTCTGTTACATAGGAACAGGAGGAGGCCATTCAGCCCCTTGAGCCTGTTACATAGGAACAGGAGGAGGCCATTCAGCCCCTCGAGCCTGTTAGACAGGAACAGGAGGAGGCCATTCAGCCCCTCGAGGATGTTACACAGGAAGAGGAGGAGGCCATTCAGCCCCTCGAGCCTGTTAGACAGGAACAGGAGGAGGCCATTCAGCCCCTTGAGCCTGTTACATAGGAACAGGAGGAGGCCATTCAGCCCCTTGAGCCTGTTACACCGGAACAGCAGGAGGCCATTCAGTCTCTCGAGCCTGTTACTTAGGAACAGGATGAGCCCATTCAGCCCCTTGAGCCAGTTGCATAGGAACAGGAGGCTGCAATTCAGCCCCTCGAGCCTGTTACACAGGAACAGGAGGAGGCCATTCAGCCCCTCGAGATTGTTACACAGGAACAGGAGGAGGCCATTCTGCCCCTTGAGCCTGTTACATAGGAACAGGAGGAGGCCATTCAGTCCCTCGAGTCTGTTACACAGGAACAGGTGGAGGCCATTGATCCCCTCGAGCCTGTTACACAGGAACAGGAGGAGGCCATTCAGCCCCTCGAGATTGTTACACAGGAACAGGAGGAGGCCATTCAGCCCCTCGAGTCTGTTACACAGGAACAGGAGGAGGCCATTCAGCCCCTCTAGCCTGTTACTTAGGAACAGGAGGAGGCCATTCAGTCCCTCGAGTCTGTTACACAGGAACAGGTGGAGGCCATTGATCCCCTCGAGCCTGTTACACAGGAACAGGAGGAGGCCATTCAGCCCCTCGAGATTGTTACACAGGAACAGGAGGAGGCCATTCAGCCCCTCCAGCCTGTAACACAGGAACAGGAGGAGGCCATTGATCCACTCGAGCCTGTTGCACAGGAACAGTAGGAGGCCATTCAGCCCCTCGAGCCTGTTATACAGGCCATTCAGTCCCTCGAGCCTGTTATACAGGCCATTCAGTCCCTCGAGCCTGTTTCACAGGAACAGGAGGAGGCCCTTCAGCCCCTCGAGCCTGTTGCACAGGAACAGGAGGAGGCCATTCAGCCTCTCGAGCCTGTTACATCGGGACAGGAGTAGGCCATTCAGTCCCTCGAGTCTGTTACACAGGAACAGGAGGAGGCCATTCAGCCCCTTGAGCCTGTTGCATAGGAACAGGAGGAGGCCATTCAGCCCCTTGAGCCTGTTACATAGGAACAGGAGGAGGCCATTCAGCCCCTTGAGCCTGTTCCCTAGGAACAGGAGGAGGCCATTCAGCCCCTTGAGCCTGTTACATAGGAACAGGAGGAGGCCATTCAGCCCCTCGAGTCTGTTACGTAGGAACAGCAGGAGGCCATTCAGCCCCTTGAGCCTGTTGCATAGGAACAGGAGGAGGCCATTCAGCCCCTCGAGCCTGTTAGACAGGAACAGGAGGAGGCCATTCAGCCCCTCGAGGATGTTACACAGGAAGAGGAGGAGGCCATTCAGCCCCTCGAGCCTGTTAGACAGGAACAGGAGGAGGCCATTCAGCCCCTTGAGCCTGTTACACCGGAACAGCAGGAGGCCATTCAGTCTCTCGAGCCTGTTACTTAGGAACAGGATGAGCACATTCAGCCCCTTGAGCCAGTTGCATAGGAACAGGAGGCTGCAATTCAGCCCCTCGAGCCTGTTACACAGGAACAGGAGGAGGCCATTCAGCCCCTCGAGATTGTTACACAGGAACAGGAGGAGGCCATTCTGCCCCTTGAGCCTGTTACATAGGAACAGGAGGAGGCCATTCAGTCCCTCGAGTCTGTTACACAGGAACAGGTGGAGGCCATTGATCCCCTCGAGCCTGTTACACAGGAACAGGAGGAGGCCATTCAGCCCCTCGAGATTGTTACACAGGAACAGGAGGAGGCCATTGATCCACTCGAGCCTGTTACACAGGAACAGTAGGAGGCCATTCAGCCCCTCGAGCCTGTTATACAGGCCATTCAGTCCCTCGGGCCTGTTTCACAGGAACAGGAGGAGGCCATTCAGCACCTCGAGCCTGTTGCAAAGGAACAGGAGGAGGCCATTCAGCCTCTCGAGCCTGTTACATCGGGACAGGAGTAGGCCATTCAGTCCCTCGAGTCTGTTACACAGGAACAGGAGGAGGCCATTCAGCCCCTTGAGCCTGTTGCATAGGAACAGGAGGAGGCCATTCAGCCCCTTGAGCCTGTTACATAGGAACAGGAGGAGGCCATTCAGCCCCTTGAGCCTGTTACCTAGGAACAGGAGGAGGCCATTCAGCCCCTTGAGCCTGTTACATAGGAACAGGAGGAGGCCATTCAGCCCCTCGAGTCTGTTACGTAGGAACAGCAGGAGGCCATTCAGCCCCTTGAGCCTGTTACATAGGAACAGGAGGAGGCCATTCAGCCCCTCGAGCCTGTTAGACAGGAACAGGAGGAGGCCATTCAGCCCCTCGAGGATGTTACACAGGAAGAGGAGGAGGCCATTCAGCCCCTCGAGCCTGTTAGACAGGAACAGGAGGAGGCCATTCAGCCCCTTGAGCCTGTTACATAGGAACAGGAGGAGGCCATTCAGCCCCTTGAGCCTGTTACATCGGAACAGCAGGAGGCCATTCAGTCTCTCGAGCCTGTTACTTAGGAACAGGATGAGCCCATTCAGCCCCTTGAGCCAGTTGCATAGGAACAGGAGGCTGCAATTCAGCCCCTCGAGCCTGTTACACAGGAACAGGAGGAGGCCATTCAGCCCCTCGAGATTGTTACACAGGAACAGGAGGAGGCCATTCTGCCCCTTGAGCCTGTTACATAGGAACAGGAGGAGGCCAATTCAGCCCCTCGAGCCTGTTACACAGGAACAGGAGGAGGCCATTCAGTCCCTCGTGTCTGTTACACAGGAACAGCAGGAGGCCATTCAGCCCCTCGAGTCTGTTACACAGGAACAGGAGGAGGCCATTCAGCCCCTCGAGCCTGTTTCACAGGAACAGGAGGAGGCCATTCAGACCCTCGAGCCTGTTGCACAGGAACAGGAGGAGGCCATTCAGCCCCTCGAGCCTGTTACACAGCAACAGGAGGAGGCCATTCAGCCCCTCGGGCCTCTTACATAGGAACAGGAGGAGGCCATTCAGCCCCTCGGGCCTGTTACACAGGAACAGGAGGAGGCCATTCAGCCCCTCGAGCCTGTTGCACAGGAAGAGGAGGAGGCCATTCAGCCCCTCGGGCCTGTTACACAGGAACAGGAGGAGGCCAATTCAGCCCCTCGAGCCTGTTACACATGAGCAGGAGGAGGCCATTCAGTCCCTCGAGTCTGTTACACAGGAACAGGAGGAGGCCATTCAGCCCCTCGAGTCTGTTACACAGGAACAGGAGGAGGCCATTCAGCCCCTCTAGCCTGTTACTGAGGAACAGGAGGAGGCCATTCAGTCCCTCGAGTCTGTTACACAGGAACAGGTGGAGGCCATTGATCCCCTCGAGCCTGTTACACAGGAACAGGAGGAGGCCATTCAGCCCCTCGAGATTGTTACACAGGAAGAGGAGGAGGCCATTCAGCCCCTCCAGCCTGTAACACAGGAACAGGAGGAGGCCATTGATCCACTCGAGCCTGTTACACAGGAACAGTAGGAGGCCATTCAGCCCCTCGAGCCTGTTATACAGGCCATTCAGTCCCTCGAGCCTGTTTCACAGGAACAGGAGGAGGCCATTCAGCCCCTCGAGCCTGTTGCACAGGAACAGGAGGAGGCCATTCAGCCTCTCGAGCCTGTTACATCGGGACAGGAGTAGGCCATTCACTCCCTCGAGTCTGTTACACAGGAACAGGAGGAGGCCATTCAGTCCCTCGAGTCTGTTACACAGGAACTGGAGGAGGCCATTCAGCCCCTTGAGCCTGTTACACAGGAACAGGAGGAGGCCATTCAGCCCCTCGAGCCTGTTACCTAGGAACAGGAGGAGGCCATTTAGCACCTTGAGCCTGTTACATAGGAACAGGAGGAGGCCATTCATCCCCTCGGGCCTGTTACACAGGAACAGGAGGAGGCCATTCAGCCTCTCGAGCCACTTACGTAAGAACAGGAGGAGGCCATTCAGCCCCTCGAGTATGTTACATAGGAACAGGAGGAGGCCATTCAGCCCCTTGAGCCCGTTACATAGGAACAGGAGGAGGCCATTCAGCCCCTCGAGCCTGTTAGACAGGAACAGGAGGAGGCCATTCAGCCCCTCGAGGATGTTACACAGGAACAGGAGGAGGCCATTCAGCCCCTCAAGCCTGTTACACAGGAACAGGAGGATGCCATTCAGCCCCTCGAGCCTGTTACATAGGAACAGGAGGAGGTCATTCAGCCCCTCGAGCCTGTTACATAGGAACAGGAGGAGGCCATTCAGCCCCTCGAGCCTGTTACATAGGAACTGGAGGAGGCCATTCAGCCCCTCGAGGCTGTTACACAGGAACAGGAGGAGGCCATTCAGCCCCTTGAGATTGTGACATAGGAACAGCAGGAGGCCATTCAGTCTCTCGAGCCTGTTACAGAGGAACAGGAGGAGGCCATTCAGCCCCTCGAGCCTGTTACATAGGAACAGGAGGAGGCCATTCAGCCCCTCGAGTCTATTACATAGGAACAGGAGGAGGCCATTCAGCCCCTCGGGCCTGTTACACAGGAACAGGAGGAGGCCATTGATCCCCTCGAGCCTGTTACACAGGAACAGGAGGAGACCATTCAGCCCTTCGAGCCTATTACATAGGAACAGCAGGAGGCCATTCAGTCTCTCGAGCCTGTTACAGAGGAACAGGAGGAGGCCATTCAGCCCCTCGGTCCTGTTACACAGGAACAGCAGGAGGCCATTCAGCCCCTCGAGCCTGTTACTCAGGAACAGGAGGAGGCCATTCAGACTCTCGGGCCTGTTACACGGGAACAGGAGGAGGCCATTCAGCCCCTCGAGCCTGTTACACAGGAACAGGAGGAGGCCATTGATCCCCTCGAGCCTGTTACACAGGAACAGGAGGAGGCCATTCAGCCCCTCGGGCCTGTCACATAGCAACAGGAGGAGGCCCTTCAGACTCTCGGGCCTGTTACACAGGAACAGGAGGGGCCATTCAGCCCCTCGAGCCTGTTACACAGGAACAGCAGGAGGCCATTCAGCCCCTCGGGCCTGTTAGACAGGAACAGGAGGAGGCCATTCAGCCCCTCGAGCCTGTTGTACAGAAGCAGGAAGTGGCCATTCAGCCCCTTGAGCCTGTTACATCGGAACAGCAGGAAGCCATTCAGTCTCTCGAGCCTGTTACTTAGGAACAGCAGGAGGCCATTCAGTCTCTCGAGCCTGTTACTTCGGAACAGGATGAGCCCATTCAGCCCCTTGAGCCAGTTGCATAGGAACAGGAGGCTGCAATTCAGCCCCTCGAGCCTGTTACACAGGAACAGGAGGCTGCAACTCAGCCCCTCAAGCCTGTTACACAGGAACAGGAGGAGGCCATTCAGCCCCTCGAGATTGTTACACAGGAACAGGAGGAGGCCATTCTGCCCCTTGAGCCTGTTACATAGGAACAGGAGGAGGCCATTCAGCCCCTCGAGCCTGTTACACAGGAACAGGAGGAGGCCATTCAGCCCCTCGAGCCTGTTACACAGAAGCAGGAAGTGGCCATTGATCCCCTCGGGCCTGTTACACAGGAACAGGAGGAGGCCATTCAGCCCCTCGCGCCTGTTACACAGGAACAGCAGGAGGCCATTCAGCCCCTCGGGCCTGTTACACAGGAACAGGAGGAGGCCATTCAGCCCCTCGAGCCTGTTATACAGAAGCAGGAAGTGGCCATTGATCCCCTCGGGCCTGTTACACAGGAAAAAGAGGAGGCCATTTAGCCCCTCGAGCCTGTTATACAGAAG